>NW_026718633.1:2500-6345 GCF_029784015.1 Lycium ferocissimum | reverse complement strand
CCAATTTTAAAAATTTTTTTTTTTTTTAAAAAAAAAATTTTTAAAAAAAATTTAAAAAAAAAAAAAAAAAATTTTTTTTAAAAAAAATTTTTTTAAAATTTTAAAAAATTTTTTTTTTTTAAAAAAATTTTAAAGAAAAAAAAAAATTTTTAAAAAAAAAACCCAAAAAAAAAAATTTTTTAAAAAAAAAAAACCCATTTTTTTTTTTTAAAAAAAAAAAACCCCCCAAAAATTTAACCCTTTTTTCCCCCCCCTTTTTTTATTTTTTTTTTTCCAATTTTTTTTTTTTTTAAAAAAATTTTTTTTTTTTTTTTTTTTTTAAAAAAATTTTTTTTTAAAAAAATTTTTTTTTTTTTTTTTTAAAAAATTTTCAATTTTTTAAAAAAATTTTTTTTAAATTTTTTTTTTTTTAAATTTTTAAAAAAAAAAAAAAAAATTTTTTTTTTAAAAAAATTTTTAAAAAAAAAAAAATTTTTTTAAAAAAAATTTTTAAAACCCAAAATTAAAAATTTTTTTTTTTTTTAAAAAACCAAAAAAAAAAAAAAATTTTAAAAAAAAAATTTTTTTTAAAAATTTTTTTTAAAATTTTTTTTTTTTTTAAAAAATTTTTTTATTTTTTTTTTTTTTTTAATTTTAAAAAAAAAAAAAATTTTTAATTTTTTTTTTTTTTTTTTTTTTTTTAAAAAAAACCTTTTTTAAAAATTTTTTCCCCTTTTTAAAAAAAAAAATTTTTTAAAAAAAATAAAAAAAAAAAATTTTGTAAAAAAAAAAAAAAAAAAAAAATTTAAAGGGAAGGGAAAAAAAAAAAAAAAAAAAAAAAAAAAAGGGGGGGGTTTTTTTGGGGGGTTTTTTTAAAAAAAAAAAAAAAAAAAAAATTTTAAAAAAAAAAAAAAAAAAAAAAAAAAAATTTTTTTTTTCCCCTTTTTTAAGGTTTTTTAAAAAAAAAACCCGGAAAAAAAAAAAAAAAAAAAAAAAAAAAAATTTAAAAAAAAAAAAAAAAAAAAAAAAAAAAAAAAAAATTTTTTAAAATTTAAAAAAAAAAAAAAAAAAAAAATTTTTTTTAAAAAAAAAAAAAAAAAAAAAAAAACCCCCCAAAAAAAAACCCCCTTTTTTCCCCTTTTTTTAAAAAAAGGGAAAAAAAGGGGGGGCCCTTTTTTTTTTTAAAAAAATTTTTTTTTTCCCCCCCCCCCCGGGAAAAAATTTTTTTTAAAAATTTAAAAAAAAAAAAAAACCCCAAAAAAATTTTTTTGGGGGGGTTTTTTTTTTTTTTTTTTTTTTAAAATTTTTAAAAATTTAAATTTGGGGAATTTTTGGGGTTTTTTTTTTTTTTAAAAAAAAACCCCCCAAAAAAAACCCAATTTTTCCTTTTTTTAAAAAAAAAGGGGGGGGAAAAAAAAAGGGGGAAAGGTTTGGGGGGGGTTTTTTATTTTTTTTTTTTTTTTTTTAAAATTAAAAAAAAAACCCCCTTTTTTTTTAAATTTTTTTTTTTTTTTTTTTTTGGGGCCCGGGTTTTAAAATTTTTTTTTTTTTTTTTTTTTTTTTTTTTTTTTTTTTTTAATTTTTTTTTTTTTTTAAAAATTTTTTAAAAAAAAAAAAAATTTTAAAAATTTTTTTTTCCCCTTTTTTTTTTTGGGGTTTTTTTTTTTAAAATTTTTTTTTTAAAATTTTTTTTTTTTTTTTTTTTTAAAAAAAAAAAACCCCCAAATTTGGAAAAATTTTCTTTTTTTTTTTTTAAAAAACCTTTTTCCCCTTTCAAAAACCTTTTTTTTTTTTTTTTTAAAATTTCTTTTTTTCCCCCTTTTTTTTTTTGGGTTTTTTCCATTTTTTTTTTAAAAAAAGGGGGTTTTTAAAATTTTAAAAATTTTAAAAATTTTTTTTTTTAAAAAATTTTAAAAAAAAAAATTTTTTTTTTCCCCTTTTTTTTTTTTAAAAAAAAAAAAAAAAAAAAAAAATTTTTAAAAAAAAAAAAAAAAATTTTTTGGTTTTTTTTTTAATTTTTTTTTTTTAAAATTTTAAAAAAAAAAAATTTTTTTTAATTTTGGGGGAAAAAAACCTTTTTTTTTTAAAAATTTTTTTAAAATTATTTTCCTTTAAAAAATTTTTTTTTTTTTCCTTTTTTAAAAAAAATTTTTTTTAAAAAAAAAAATTTTTTTATTAAAAAAAAAAAAAAAACCCCCCCCTAAAAAAAAAAACCCAAAAAATTTTGAATTAAATTTTTAAAAAATAAAAAAAAAAATTTTTTTTTTAAAAAAAAATTAAAAAAAAGGGGGTTTAAAATTAAAAACCCCAAAATGGGGAAAATAAAAAAAAGGGGAAAATTTTTTTTTTTTTTTTTTTTAAAAAAAGGGGGGGGTTAAAAATTTTTTTTAAACCCAAAGGGTTTTTTTTTTTTTTTTTTTAAAAGTTTTTTTTTTAAAAATTTTTTTTTTAAATTAAAACCCCCTTTTTAAATTTTTTTTTTAAAAATTTTAAATTTTTTTTTTTTTAAAAATTTTTTTTTTTTTTTAATTATTTTTTTTTTTTTTAAAAAAAAAAATTTTTTTAAAAAATTTTTTTTTTAAAAAAAGGGGGCCCTTTAAATTTTTTAAAAAAATTTTTGGGGGAAAAATTTTTTTTTTTTTTTTCCCTTTTTTTTTGGGAAAAAATTTTTTTTTTTAAAGTTTTTAAACCCCAAGGGAATTTTTTTTTTTATTTTTTTTTTTAAAAATTTTTTTTTTAAAAAATTTTTTTAAAAAAAAAGGCCCGGGAAAAAAAATTTTTTTTGGGAAAAAAAAAAAAAATTTTCCAAAAAAAAGGGAAAAAGGGAAAAAAAAATTTTTAAAATTTTTAAAAAAAAAAAATTTTTTTTTTAAAAAATTTAATTTTTTGGGTTTTTTAAATTTTAAAAAAAATTTTTTAAAATGACAATTTTTTTCGGGGTAAAAAACCCCCGGTTTGGAAGGGGAAAAAAGGAAAAAAAAAAAATTTTTAAAAAAAATTTTGGGGGGAAAAAATTTTTTTAAAAACCTTTTTTTTAAAAAAAAAGGGTTTCCCAAAAAATGTTTTGAAAAAAATTTTTTTTTTTTTTAAAAAAAAAAATTTTTTTTTTAAATTAAAAAGGTTCTGGAAATTTTTTTTTTTAAAAAAAAAAGGTTTTATTTAAAAAGGGGAAAAAAAAAACCCCCCTTTTCCCGGGGCGGTAAAAATTTTCCCCTTTTTTTTTAAATGGGCTTTTGGGGGGGTTTTTTAAATTTAACTTTAAAGGAAAATTTTTTTTTTTTTTCCCCCCTTTTTTTTTTTTTAAAACCCCTTTTGGGGGGAAAAAAGGGGGCCCCGGGTAAAAATTTTTGGTTTAAAAACGGTTTAAAAAAAAAACCAAAAAAAAAAACCGTTTTGAAAAAAATTTTTTTTCCCCTTTTTTGGGGGAAAAACCCTTTTTTTTTCCAAACCAAAATTTTTTTTTTTTTTTTTTCCCCCTTTTTTGGGGGAAAATAAAAAATTTTTTTTTAAAAAAAAAAATTTTAAAAAAAAAGTTTTTAAAAAATTTTTTCCCAAAAAAAAATTTTTTAAAAAAACCCCTTTTTTAAACTTTTTTTTTTCCCCCCCCGTAAAAATTGGGGGGTTTTTAAACCCAAAAAAAAAAAAAATTTTTTTAAAAACTTTTTTTTTTTTAAAAAAAAGGGAATAAAAAAAAAAATTTTTTTCCCCATTTAATTTTTTTTTTTTTGGGGTTTGGGAAAAAAAAAAAATTTTTTTTTAAAAATTTTTTTAAAAAAAAATTTTTTAAAAATAAAAAATTTTTTTTTAAATTTTTCCCTTTTTAAAAAAAAAAAAAAAAAAAAACCCAATTTTTTTAAAAAAAAGGG
>NW_026718632.1:0-11746 GCF_029784015.1 Lycium ferocissimum | reverse complement strand
TTTAGGACACCCTCTTCCTTTTATTTGGAGTGCTCCTCTCATTCCGGAGCTTATATTTTTGGTATATATTTGTTCGTGTATTTGTATATATTCGTTCGAGGTACGACGGGCCCCGTCCCGTCATCCGATTCTCGTCCGTCCGTTTAGATGTCCGTGGACATGTTTGTGGGTGTGCCTACTTCTCGTACGCTCGTGCTTGTATATGTTGTGTTTGGGCGACCCTCCGCCGCGTGCCTTGTCGGCCCGCATATGTATATATGTTGCTCCGTTGGCCCCGTGGCCTTTGTTGGTATTTTCTGCGTGGTTATTTTGGATAGTCAAGAAAACAAAGGAAACTCGCCGAAATTTTTCCGGAAAATACATGGTTTGAAACTCACCTTTGTCGGCTTCGTTATATACCCGGATGTGTTCGATATAATTCGAGTCGCTCGTTGATATATATGTATATATACGCCATCCGTATGTGACTTCGCTTGATAAGTGCTTTGGGTGCCTGGGTGATAGGCACTAGTCACGGCCCACGGGTTGGGTCGTGGATCGTCCGTCCATCACAACGTCTATAAAAAGGATTGTGTATGGGAAATATGAAACCGTCCTTTCCAAGAGTATCGTCGCTGTCTTTTTGCGCCTTGTTATTGCCTCTAACTATGTGGTATGGTTCGACAACTACCCCGATTGAATTATTTGGGCCCACTCATTATCACCGGATGTGGTACTTCCAAGAAGAAATATATCGAAGAGTTAGTGCCGGGCTAGCAGTAAAATCAATGTTTCTCGTAAGCCCGGTCTAAAATTCCCGAAAAATTAGCTTTTTATGATTACATCGACAATAATCCTAAGAAAAGGAGGATTATTCAGTAGCAGTTCAATGGATAACGGGGACGGAATAGCTTGGATAGCTAGGACACCTTATCTTTAGAGATAAAGAAGGGCGTGAACTTTTTGTACGTCGTATGCCTACCTTTTTGAAACATTTCCTATTGTTTTGGTAGACAAATATGGAATTGTTAGAGTCGACGTTCCTTTTGTAGCGTTAATCGAAGTATAGTGCTGAACAAGTAAAAATCACAGCTCTACCGTTGAGGCGAACTCAACGGCGTCAATTATAGTGAAACTCGCTTACCGTGAAAAAATATGCTAGACGTGCTCAATTAGGTGAAATTTTTGAATTAGATCGTACTACTTTGAAATCCGATGGTGTTTTTCGTAGTAGTCCAAGGGGTTGGTTTACTTTTGGGCATGCTTCGTTTACTTTGCTCTTCTTCTTCGGACATATTTGGCATGGTGCTATAACCTTGTTCAGAGATGTTTTTGCTAGTATTAACCCAGATTTAGATGCTCAAGTCGAATTTGGAGCATTCCAAAAACTTGGAGATCCAACTACAAAAAGACAGGCAACCTAATACAACATTGCTTTGGTATCTTTCTTTTGCCCTTATTTTCTTTCTTTTACTTTTATTGACATAGGGAACTAGAGAAATCATTATTTGAATCAACTTCGTTTTTACTCTTGTTCGTTCTTTATCCGGAAGATGATTAAAAAAAAGCAAATAAATAGAAACAAACAGGTATGAAAGCTATAATTGTAAACCACGATCGAATCTATGGAAGCATTGTTTTATACATTCCTCTTAGTCTCGACTCTAGGGATAATTTTTTTCGCTATCTTTTTTCGAGAACCGCCTAAAGTTCCAACTAAAACGAACTGGTTCAATCTCCACTGATGCTCGACACTCGGCTTGTTGTCCTCCTCTAGCTGAATTTTATGCTCACAAATACCAGAAGAAATACCCCAAATGTCTGCTATGGTTCAACCAATAGCACGCCTGTACTCGCGAAAGAGCTCCACTAAACGGTCAATCTGTTCCTTAGTCAGTAATGCTGAAATGATCACTAGCAATGTCTTGTTCGGACCAAGGAACTCATACCTCAAGTGTACTGGGAGCTGCTTAAGCTCAAGCTTTAGTGGATCAACAAAAGTTAAGGTTGAATGGTGGAGTTGTTCTATTTGCAAGGTCAAGATCAAGCTTTCCTGGGTGGTAAGTGTAGGAACCTAGACCCTCAAGCGCGTTTATAGTTTCCACGTAGCCCTCCATATCACAAGCATCAAAGTTCATCAGAACCGCAGCGAGAGCTTCTTTCAGACTTTCTTCTTCCATTTTATGTTTGACAGCATCATCAATCCCATCAAACGAATCAATAACCGAGATACTCTCATAAGCCGCTTAGAAACTTCATCCCTTGCTTGGTTGGAAAGTCACTTTCTTCATCATTCACTCGTAACTTAATTTCATTCTTTTCGTAGTCCATAAGCTCTCCCCCGTAGCAAGGAACGGTCTTCCCAAAATGACGGGAATATCTCTATCCACCACACAATCCGTAATCACGAAATCAAAGAAAAACATGAACTTACCCACTTGCACCAACACATCATCTATAACCCTAACTCGGATTCTTAATAGATCCACCGCCATCCGTTATTGCATGACAAGGTTGGTCTAGGAGTCCCCAATCCAGCATTGTTTGAAAATAGCAAGGGGCATCAAGTCGATACTCGCCCCATTATCACACAGCAGCACGGCGAATGTACGAAGCCCAATATTGCACTTAATGGTAAACGCCCCGGATGTCCCTTCTTCAGAACTATGGTTGAAGCAATAATTGAACTCACATGATGATTTAAATTCATTATATCATGTTGAACAGACCTTGTCTTCATAAGAAGGTCTTTCACAAACTTAGCAAATCGGGGCATCTCTTTGACAGCATCTAAGAATGGAAAATTCACTGTTAACTGCTTCAACTGATCATAGAACTTTTGACACTTAGCATCATCATTCTTCTTTGCCAACCTCTGAGGAAAGGGAGGCTTTGCTTTGTACATCTAAGTCAAAGGGCGAAGAGCCCTTTTATCGTGTGTTTCCCAGACGCTGCTAACTCGGAATATCAAATGTTTCTTCACCACGGACTTCTGCATCAATAATAGGCACATCAGAATGCACCTCTTCTTCCTCAATCATCGGATCTACATCAACCACGCCCCCACCATTCTTCGGGTTTGGAATAGTATCACTAGGAAGCCCTCCTTTTCTAGCAGAATGCTATTCTCTAGAAAGATCAAGCATCTGCTGTTTAAGATTCTGAATAGCTGCTGAATGAGAAACCACCGTCTCTGATAGCCCAGATAATGTCTTTTCAGTCTTTGTCTGACTTGCCAAGACTTTCTCAATCATTAACTCCAACCTCGAACTACCTTGATCATTAGACTGCACTTTTGGTGGAATGTAAGGGTTGGAACTTCTGTTCCCAAACTTACAGTTATTGTTGTTGTATTTCCCTTGGTTCGGTCCACCATAGTTTTTATTGTAGTTCCCTTGGTTGTTGTTGTAGTTCCCTTGGTTGTATGACCCCGTCTTGTCAGTCTCCAAGAGATCTCTGAATTGGCCTAGGAATATCCCCTTTCGCTATGTAATACTGAACGTTCTCAAATGGCGGAGGGGGGCCCTCTTGATATGGACCTTCTGGGACTTGGTACATTCTAGGCGGCATGCCTGAGATATCTTCACAAACGTCCACTCTCTTCGCTTCTCTCTTATCAAGCCTCTTTGTCAGTAAAGAGAGACTAGTTGCCAATTGTGCCAATGTCTGCTGCGTTTCCTGGCTATCTTTCACAATGTTTTGAATCAACAAGGTTCAAGTGATAGCCCCGAATTACTTGAATGCCACGTTATTGGCCGTGTGTAGTCAATTGATTAAGTATATCAGTAATTGTAGCATAGGACTTATTCATGAAACCCTCGATGGCAGCATTATTGGCTATTCAAGCATTATTGCTTGGGTCATAGGATCCAAACCTCTATAAAACTTCTTTTTCAAAATCTGTTCTGGAAAACCATGGTTTGGACTCCTATCCAAATATTCTTTGTACCTCTCCCAAGCTTCAAAAAGTTGTTCCCCATTACGTTGTTTGAACTCGTAAATCTGATCACGAATTTCAGCTCTTTTACTCATGGGATACCACTTCCTGAGAAACACTTTGACCATCTCGTCCCATGTAGCAATAGAGTTTCGGGTGTCACGACCCAACCCCGTAGGCCATGACTAGTGCCCGAACTGGACACTCATACACACCTATAACCTGAATCGGCATATAGATAACTTATGCGTATACAAAGATCAGACATCGTCTAGAACTGTCGCATACAAACATATATGTCGCATTTAAGCCGGCAAGGCTATCATAAATCACAACATCTCAAAATACATATATATACAAACGTAGTTTTATATAATCGCCTATGGCGAAGTGGGACCGCCCAAGCACAAATCATACGAACACAACTGAACAGAACTATTCACAACCCACATATGTGCCTACAGACCTCTAAGAGTCATAACAAAATCACATGACGGGACAGAGCCCCGCCGTACCCCTGAATAAACATATACATATACAACAAAAAGAGTCTGTACCACAATATAGGCTCTGGAACAAAGGAGCACTCCAAGATAGCAGAGTAGATGTCCTAAGCTGGCGGGTCACCAAAATGAGTATCTGTACCTGCGGGCATGAAACGCCCGAAGAAAGGGGGTCAAGACGTGAATATGCATCGAGTATGTAAAGCATGAAACACGGTGGATGTGGTATAACCAAAGTAAGAATACGTAAAAATGCGTACAATATCCAGGGTATCAAAATACTTACTTTGGAAACACAAATCATGCATGTCAACATCATATTCAATTCATTATGGGACTTAGAAACATAAGTAAATAATCATCATGTACAAATGCGTATATAACGTGTCCCGGCCCTTCAGTGAGGGACTCGGTAAATGAGATCATATATCATCATGTCATCATATTATCATATCATATATCTGTTATACTCCACATTTCCAGAGCCTGAGCGTGACACATGCTTCCTCAAACATTGACAATCACGTTGTTACTACATAATTTAAACTCACGTTGACAGTATTATATTTCGTATTTTTTGTGCGCGCGGATTATTCGCAAGCCGGAGGTGGGGCCACACATTGAGATTTTTTGGGACATGTGACAATTTATACGAATCACATATGCGAAGTTAAACATAACTCAAGAAGGACCCTTGAGCCAAATCAAAGTGGAAGTCCTCCAAACAAATATTTTTAAGTAACGTTTTCGGGTGATCTGACTTCGAGGGGCAGAAACGGTATTATAAGTTTAGAATTTGGAAACATACCAAATACAGAAGTTGTAGATAATTGAATTAGCTTTCCAACCATAGGTCGTGGGTCCACAGGTGATGTCGGGACAATGAGATATGGACGTTTTAAGGCGGAAAGGTCAGTGGGCTAGGCCCAAATCGGCCCAACTGGGTTAGCCCATGACCCATGTTTATTTAAGTGATAAATCAGCCTTTTCTCCTCATTTTTCAGAACAAAACACCCAGAAAATTCTGGAGAAAAAGAGAGAAGAGAGCTTAGAGAAAAGATCAATTTTGACCAAAATCGAGCCCCGAATCCCGAAGCCCGTGAAGAAAAGTGTTCTACGTTGCGTTGCCTCCAATTTGAGCTAAAAATCGACCAAAAAGAAGGGGGTGGACGTGGTGGCTGCACACTTGAGGTAATATTAAGGTTCCTTTTCATTGCTAATAAGTTTATTTAGAGTTCTACCGAACTAGAACGGAGAAAATAGTGTGATAAATTCATTTGTTGGCGTTGTGAATCATGGAATGAGATTTGAAGAGAATTTTGAACGGGAAATGAATGTATTCAACTTGTAGAATGTGGAGGATGTTTCTATTGATGTTGTTAGTATTAATTTCGACTTCGTTACGGAAATAAAAAAAATTATGAAATAGTTATATCGCGAATTGGTTGGTTGGAAAATTTGGAAAATAATGTGTGGGCTATTCTATGGAATATTTTGGAGCTGGAAATATTATGTTTGTTGGTATTGTTGATAATGATTTGGCCGAGTTAAATTCTCGGGGATGTCCAATTTATAGGGAGAGTCTTTGTCGAAATTTACGTAGAAAAAGTAATGGCTTGGAATTGGGTTCTTCGATGTTTGTGGCTAATGTTCGATGCCTACCGATGTTATTGTAGATCGTGAGAAGTCGAGGCTTGAGTTGGATTAGCTTAGGAAGCGATCGAGGTATGTAAGGCTTACTTTTTCCTCTTGGCATGTCTTAGACGTACTAAGGTATGACATGACTTGTGCTTTGGGGGTAATTCCGCTCTTACGTTCCGAGTATGTGTATGATCCTTAATTGCTCATAATGTGACACACTTCATATAGTCCTTAAGTCTTATGTATGTTTGGGTTTCAAATAGTGAATAAAGGATTTTGTTCCTAAAAGATTTTAAGTCTAAAAACGTCCCTAACTTTTGCAAACAAAACCGGATTACCTCGATATGCTTGAAATGATCCTCTAACGTACAATGACTTAAGTTTACATAGGCGGACTCGAAATGATTTGATATACGACTATGGCCTCTATTATACTTTGATATACTTATGATATAAGATGTGTTTAAGTACCGTCCGAAAGCTATTTGATATGACTATTGTCCGGATTTTTAAATGATGATTCATGTTGACTACTTCATTGAGTCTTTTGAAAATATTTTATGTGCATATAGTTTCTCACTACTCGCTCGTGCCGGCCTCAATATGTCCTTCGCCCGCGTCCTGCTGCCGGGGGCATGTATTCGAGCACCTCATTGCATTTTTCACGCGCGTCCTCACCCCGGGTAGGCCGGGGCACGTTATATTTACCGCGTCCCTTGCTAGCGGGGCCGGGGCATGTTATATGATATGATGATATGGGAGAGGTGGCCGTGGATGGCATATGATGATTCCCTTACCGCGTCCCTCACTCGAGGGGCCGGGCACGTTACATGCATATGTTATGATTTTGATTTACCGCGTCCCTCATTAGAGGGCACGTTACATGAATGAGCGGTTTATATATGTGTGTTATGATTTTACACCGCGTCCCCTCTCGCAGGGTCGGGGCACGTTATATGTTCATATGATGATTTTATGACATTGATATGCGTATACATGTTTGCAAAGGCAAGTTTTATGATTTTACGTACTCTTACTTCGGTATGATCCCGCTACTACGTGTCATGCTTTACATACTCAGTACATATTCCGATCCCGCTTTCTTCGGGGGCTGCGTTTCATGCCGCGCGGTACACCCGCATGAGTGAAGACTTTAGTAGGAGACATTCCGGCGGGATCGGCGAGCTTTCCGGCTTCCTCCGGAGCGCTACCGAGTCGAGCATTATGTTATGACAGTTTGTATATGTTAGAGACTTTGCGTACGGTGTTGTGGGTATAAGACGTCGGTTATGTAAGCGGCTATGTCGCCGACGATTTGTTACGCATTGTATTATAAGTCCTATATTGTTTTATATGTTCCGATTTTCATTGATTCGAGAAAGGAAAAATGTACACTATTCTCCGCAAAAATTTTCATTATGTATTTGTGTCATAATCCGAGGGCCGGTGTGATTATAAAAACTATGTGAGTCGGCCGGGTTCGCTCGGCCCTAAATAAGGGTCGGGTGCCCATCACGCCCCAACGGAAATTGTGGTGTGACAAATTGGTATCGCAGCGGTTCGTCCTAGGGGTTGTACGCAAAGTCGTGTCCGGTAGAGTCCGTTTATGTGAAGCGCGCCACATTTATGAACGGAGGCTACGGGGCATCTAGGATGGTTCTGCGCTTCTTTGACATCTTAGATCGTGCGCAGAGCCAAGTTATAGGAAATGAGATCCCGACATTGACCTTTGATTTCGGGGCAGAGAAGGCGATTAACGATATTGGAAGCTACGTATCGCAGTAAGCAAAGGTATGCAAGGCTTATGTCGTGTAAGATATTAAAGTACGATGGAAGTACAAGTTCGGATCAAAGAAGAAGTAAATAAGAAAGTATAATAGGTGCGAGTTTGAGCGGGCCTCACAAGGCATGCTTATTATTTTTTTTGTCAATGATGTCGGGAGCCTGTGTGTTTGTGATATGCTACGATATGCGTATATATATATGTTGGTCCCCATGAGGCATTGTTGGTATTTCGTGTGTATAGGTTCGAGATAGTAACGTTACGAAGAGGAGACTGCGAAATTTCCCCGAGAAATCAAAAGTGAAAATGAGAGCGAAATCGAAGCCGGTAATTTGGTGAAAGATTTATAAATAACGGCGGTCGGGGCGTGTTCATCGCCATCGAGAATTTGGAAGCCCGAACGAAAGGTAATCAAATCCACGGGTGAAAGGTGAATACCGAGGGATCCATGAGGGGTAAAATAGTAATTATGCTATAAGAGCGCTTGAAGTCAGCCAAGAACCCGACTCACACTCCCGCATCACGTGACGGAGGGGTCATGTGTACGGAGGGTGAAATGGACGCGATTATACCGCCGTTAAAGCGTCGTATTTCATCGGAGTTCCAAGTTAAGCGTCTTTGAAGCGAGAGAAATCTGGGATGGGTGACCCCGCGGGAAGTTTTACGAAAGTTACGCAAATTCAGATGCAAGAAGAAAATGAGGAGTTAGAATGACTTAAAGACAAATTAAGAGTCGGGGAGTGGGCGAGGAAACCCTAAAAGGTCGCGCGCGGAAGCCGGGGCGAATTAGGCCGATAAAGAGGGAAGAAAGTGCATCCCGAGTCCAGAACTAGGGTGAGTCGGAATAGTGTATGGAGATATCTTGTAAGCAAGATAGTAGGGACTATATGTGTACATAGATGCGCACGGGATATCTTTTGTACGAGGGGGTTAGATCGGCGGATATATGTATCCGTAATCAAGGTGGCGGTATATAGAAGGCACTAATGGACGAGTAACAAAGTTCAAGTGAGGAGAAAAATATGAATGGCACGAATGTTATAAGGCAAGTTGATCTTGTTTTCGCTACAAGTGAAGCTTAGAAAGTGCTAATACAACGATATTTGAAAAAGAAAGAAAGTGAGGAAATGAACGGCAAGGGAATTAAAATGTTGGGATAAAAGTACCGCTTAAATGGGATTGGAAATACGGGTTTAGGGCAAGGTAAAATTAGGCGATAGATAACTACCCACACAAGGGAAGCGAGGGAGAGAGAGATACAAGTGCAAGACGAAGACAATTGACGCTACAAGGTCCTGGATACGAATGCTTGGGGCCGGGGTAAAGTTCCTTCCGAGATAAGCTAGGAAGATCGAAAACGCCGATAAGGGATAGAAGTCGGGATAACAATCAAGATGGCGGTGAAGTAATTGTAGATATCACGAATAGCATGATATTAGAAAAGGAGACCTAAGAGGAAATACGATAAAGGGAAGTAACAAGTAGCTTACGGAAACATTGTGAAGGGTAGAACTACTGTACGGGAACGAGAGGTTAAGATATAGGCAATAAAGTGGTTGCTAGTAGTAGAAAATTTCAGAGAGAGGAAAGTAAGAAAAGCGACGAACGGGAGTATGGCTAGGTAGACTTCTAGAAAATGCGAGCACGTGAGTAAGACGTGGAATAGTACGGACCAAGAGAAGGAACGATCGTGACTAAGATTAAGTATGTAGATAGTGCGAGGCGAGTCATGTTACTATGAATATTTATACCACTGGAGATGAGACCAAATAAATGCTTAACGAGAAGAGTTTAAGGTCGGTAACAACGATGGGTGATGATACTTAAGGTGCATTAAGAAAAGATGTTAGGATGGTTTGAGATAAATTACCGAATTGGAACTAGTGCGAGAGCGAACGGGACATGCTTATGGTTGAAAAAAAAATGTATTTCGACGGCGGTAGTAGGAGAAGAGAGGCAAGAAAAGTGAAACACAAGGATTAGTGAAGCTACATTGGCGGTTCATAGAACGATTTGACCTCCTTCGTACATTCGGTTAAGGATTGCAACATTGGTCGTACTATTGAATTACGTTACCGCAAGATGAGTATGTTAAGATTTCGCACATAAAATCCGTAACTATAAATTATAGGAAATGGCATGAATATGATGTAGTTTGGAAAGGGAATTGAGGAAAATGGGTACACGAATTCAAGATCGGAGATGAGGTAATGGATTTATGAGTGTTATAAGTAAGACTTTAAAAGGGGGGAAGGCAAGTAAGGTAAGACTCATAAGGAGAAAGCGAGTGAATAGGATGCAAAGATTCAAACGCACCCGGACATGAAAAACAGATGTAATTTGAAATTGAAATTTTTGTAGACGAATTCAATAAGCTATAAGGAATTCGATCAGACAAAGGAATAAAGTGATTGCGAGGGGTATCTTTCAAGATTGAGTGAAAATAATTCATCGGGAAGAAAAGAGGTGAACGTTGTTCGGTGTGAAGGGGACAAACATTAACAAGATATTGGAATAACTACGATGCTTACTATGGAATGACCAACCGGTAAAAGGGAGACTACAAAACAGCAAGAAGTAGAACAACTAAATGACACGGATTGTGGGAAAAGATGATGCGATAATCGTCAATTACGGTCGATAGTATTAGAAGGATGATAGATAATGGATATACTCGAGAATGGGATTATGAACGATACGAGCTTAGTTTAAACATTCGAGGACGAATGTTCCCAAAGGGGGAAGGATGTTATACTCCACGTTTCCGAACGAGCGTGACACGTGGCCCAGGCATTGACAATCACGTTGTTACTACATAATTTAAACTCACGTTGACAGTATTATATTTCGTATTTTTGTGCGCGGATTATTCGCAAGCGGGTGGGGCCATTGTCACGCCGGATTTCCAAGGGCGTGATGGGCACAGACCCCACATCACGAGCCGAGCGAACCACGAACTCTTGACACGCATAAATGCCGCAAATCTCTAGGCCCTGATAATCATGAAATACATAATGAAGCTTATAAATTTGACAAAATGCGTAATTATACAAATTTATTACATAACCCACATCGACATCGGCTGATGGAGCCGCTGACGGTGACATATCATACCCACAATGTCTGCATAAAGTCTCACAACAGTTCCCAGGAAAACAAATCAGACGGACTCTACGACTCGCGCCGATACTCGGGAAGATGGAGCTTTGCCCTATAACGAACGTCTTATAATCACGTCGGCTCGTACCGGAGTACACTGCGGCGCGGCACCGAACGGCCCCCGAAAGAAAGGGGGTCGATACGGAAATGTGCGAGTACGTAGGCGTGCAATACAAATAAACAAAACTATAAGCTGAAACGGACGGAACTATCGAGTAAATACATATAACTCAGGAAGTACGGACAATACCTTTCGGACACAACTCATACATACATTTCATAAGCCAAAGTGTACGGAAAAACAAATGGTCAAAGTACCTAAAATGCTTACACTTTGCGTTCACGACCGCGTATCGAAGGGTGCGAGAGAAGATCCTGAGCGCTCGGGTGATGTCCACCACATCGGACGGAGCCACGGGACGTACGAACATTCGGAGGATCATATATCGAACGGAATATCAAACGTACGAATGTTCGGATGATGTCGTATATCAGCAGAATCTGAACGTACGGAGTGCCCCGACGATGATATCATATAACGGACGAAATACGAACATACAAATCGTGCGAATCTTGACATCGTCGGACCCAGTACGAAGTGTACGAGAAGGCTCGAGAAGATGACATATGTCGGACGGAATACGAATGCATGTCAAAATCATAAATCTCATATGTGCATGACGTGTCCAGGCCCTTCGATGAGGACTTGGTGAATAGGATCATGTATAGCGAAATCGGGAAATG
>NW_026718631.1:0-12689 GCF_029784015.1 Lycium ferocissimum | reverse complement strand
CTTTTTTTTTTTTTTCCGGTTTTTTTCTCTGTCTTTTTTTGGCTATGGCCGAATGGCCTTAGTCTCTCCTCTCTCTTTCTTGCTTTGCTCTCTTGAAAATTCTAGGGAATTAAGATGAATAAATCATCTTTCCACATGTATATATACTTAGTCTCTACTTCGATGATAATGAACCATATTGTCCTTATTTGGCTTGAAATTATTTGGCCACATTTGCAAGTGGGGTCCATGGCCAAAGTGGCCCCCCTTTCATGAAAATTCTAGCAAATTTCATCTTTTTCATGAAAAATATTTTGCCTTAGTTCAATTTGCCCCTAGCCTTTCCCGTATTTCCATGAGTTGTTTTGCAAATTTACCTTTTTACCCCTGACCTTTCTTAATATTCTCACTTTACAATTTTCCATACGCAACTTGTGTCACTTGCCTTGGCTTACCCGAGGGTACAAAATACGGAATGTAACAAAAATCCCTATTTTTCTCTTTTCTTTTCCTCTCTTTTTCTCCCTCCCTTTTCTTTTCTTTCTCTGCGTTTTATGCTTCTGTTATGACTTAAGAACGTTGGCTTTCTTTGCCTTTTTAAATAGTTCTTTTCTTTCCTTTCAAATTTGGGCTTCGGCCCCCCTTTTTTTTTCCTCTTCTGGTAAATTACAAATTAACCCCTCACTAAAATTGGGGTTGTTACATTCTCTCCCACTTAAAATAACGTTCGTCCTCGAACGTGTTCAAGAGCTCTTCGGAATTGTCAGGATATGAATACTTAGTACGCATGTCTCACTCATACTCTCAAGTGATCTTTTCCTGTGGATAGTCCTACTATAATACTTTGACCGCAAAATACTTCTTTATCCATAATTAACAAAGTCATGTGTTCAAATACGAATAACAACTTCCTACAAAAGACAAAATTCTCATTTACGCACTATTTCGGTCTCAATAACATGGATCAAATCATAAATGCACTCTCGGAATGTATTCGTATAATATAACATGTACCTCTTGTAGCATAGAAAGTCTCTTAGCTGCCACCACAACCTATTGCCCATAATCTTATCATAATACGCTTGCACCCCACAACTTATCCTTCTTTCAATATCTCACACAACACCGCTAACGGTAAAAGAAACCACTAAAAGCAGTCACTCACTATAAATTTAAGTCATGAATTTTTCTTGTCCGAAGAGAAAAGGAACCTGTACCTGCTCCAAGTTGTTTTTTGGTCCAACCCAACCTTATCAGGGCCTATCACACTTATTTTCTTAATAAAGTAACATTGTCTTATTGAGCTCAAACTACCCAACTAGAGACGATATTGATGTCCTTATAAAGCCTTAAAAAAACATGATTTGCACACCATACTTCTAATTGAGCAACCTTCTTCGAGCTCAATTATCGCACTTGTCTTTACAATAGATATTGAACCTTCTCGCAAGTCAAATTTTCATCTAGCTCCACTTTTCGGACCGAATCATGGCTATCATTACGAACATATGATCTAAGCATGGACACGTGAAGCATGAGATATGAACAACAGACAATCACAGGCTAAAGCAAGTTCACATGCACCAACCTGATTCAATCCAAATCCCACAAGAAACAATATACCTAAAACTCTGCTTACCGTTCGACTGAATCTCATAACTCATTTCATATTGAAAACTTTCAAACTACTTCTTTTCCTAAGCTCTAAATCACAATCTTGTTTATCACTGTAAGACTTTTGTCTACTCTATGCTATCCAAAATCGTTCCCGCATTCAATGCAACCTTCTTCAAGGCTTGCTAATCAAAGTCTAGACCCAACTACTCGGATTTAGAGTGTTCGAACGAACTAGATAGAGTAAGACTTTAGCATTCATATAAAACCTAAAACGACAAGGTTTGCATACCGAGTTAGCAACTACTATCATACACGAACTCGGTCAAAAGCAAACCGATCATTAACCACTTATCGGGTAATATCTATCCACTAGTGTTAAGGCGGACACCTAAGGATGGCACAATCCAAGTGCCACAACCACAATCCTATGGTGAAACACATCCACCAATCTTACAAATGGTAACGCTGAAACACCTCTAAACCTTCCCACATAATGCTCTCACATACAACAATGTTAGTGTTATAATCCGTATTTTGTACATTGGGACAATCCGGTTTAACTATGATAAGTTAGGGACAAAACCATTCCAGGATACAAAGTCGGGACTTTTGACCTTCGATTTTATTTTAAGACATAAGTTGTTCATGAATTTGTTGGCATGGACCATTTAGAAAAATTTGGGACCAAAAGTGGAATAATTGAAAGTTGAAAATCATGCAAAATAGGCCATGTTGGCCGTGTGGTGTGGAAATGGTCCCACATATTTTGTGGACAAATTTAATTGGTCCAACACATGTGTGGGCCAAGGACACTTGTTCAACTCATATATGAGAGCACAAAAGATGACTAAGTAGTCATCTTTCCCATTCCCATACTTATAAAAAAAATCAAGAAGTTGAAGAACAACCACAACAACCATTCGGCCAAGAACAATAAAAAACAAGTCCAAAATTAGCCATCACAAAAATATTTTCTTCAAGCAAATCCACTAATTGGAGGTCCCTAATTATCGTGAAAGTGTTGTTGGAGCGAACAAACCATCCGTTTCATCAATCGCAAACCCTAGCCTAGTTGTGAAGTTGAAGGAGCAAGGTAAGATTTAATCTTGTTTTTATGTGTTTGTGAATGATGTATGCATGTTGTAGTTTGTCAAAATGGAGGAAATTCATGAAATATGGCATGTTGGAGTTGAGGCCGTATGTGTAGTGTATGTAAGTAGTGTAGGTGTGTGTGTTGTGTTGTGTTGAAGTAATGAATTAAAGTCTAGTTAGCATGTTTTGATTGTTGTAGAGTGAAAAAATGGATGAGAATCATCAATATGTGTATGTGTAATGTTGGCCGAATGTGGGTCATATTATATGACAATGAATGGATCAATTCTAATTAGTGTTTTGGTTGTTGTCGTTGTGAATTCTACGTTGATAATGAGATTCTAATGACTCAAATTGATATTGTAAGTGTTGCGGGCTGATTTGGAGGTTATTGTGCATTTGATGTAATTTGTATATTTATGAGAATGACATTGTTAGAGGAGTGAATTGTTGGTGCAAATCATGATTTGGAAATGAGAAATGTGTTATAGTTGAGGTTCTCGGGTTTGGGGCAATTTCGGGTGAGTTGGAGTATTATTTGGGATGTTTGAAATATTGTGTGAATTGTTTGAAATGTTCTTGAATGTTGTTGGTATGCGTTCGGACTAGTATTTGAATGTATAAGCATTGATGTTGGCTTGAAGGTAAGCCGTTGAATTGAATGTAATGAATGTTGTTGGATTATGTACAAAGGGTATTTAATGCTAGAATTCATTTCTGAATTGATTATTGATGTTGCTAGGTTAGTTGTTGGTGTTGTTGTTGTTGATTTGGCCGAGTTAAATTCTCGGGGTTGGTCTATTTACAGGGGAAGTGCTGCCCAAATTTCTGTAGAATTAAGTGCTAATTTGGAATTAAATGCCTAAATGGCTATAGCTAATATTTGATATCCGTTGACGTTGTGTAGATCTTGGGGAGTCCGAGACGTAGGTTGGGATTAGCTTGAGAGCGGACGAGGTATGTAAAGCTCAACCCTTCCTTCTTTTGGCATGCCTTAGTTACAAATAGGCTATGACACGAGCCTCGAGAAAACTTTTATTCTCGCAATCCGAGCATGTTTATGACTCTTATTTATTTCTTGGAATTCGTATGCTTGATATGATGAAATATTGGCCCTTATGTCTTTGGAATATTTGATTTTCAAATGTTGCATAAAAAGTTTTGTTTTTTAAAGAGTTCCGTAACTACGAACGACCGTAACTTTCACAGAAAGGCTCGGATTGCCTCGATATGTTCGTAGGAGATTGTATGGCGTATGATGAGTATGTTTTCCATAGGCGGGCCCGGCTCGGGTCGACACCTGTCCGTGGGTCCCGCGACTCTCCTTTTTGTAATCCTGATGACTTTTGAAAGAATTTGGTTTGGCTATTATTCCGATTTCCAAGTATGGTCATTTTACTTATCTTTTGAGTCTATGATAATGATTTTATACATATGGTTACTCACGACTCTGCTCGTGCATTCCGTTGTATCTTCAAACGAGTGCCGGGCCGGTTAACGTTATCGTGCACACTTTGTTATACTCCGGTGTTATCTTGTGTTATGGTTCACCGAGCCCCTCGCCGGAGGGCAGGGTTAAAACATTTATTTGGTGTTATGTGTATGGCGTTATCTTTGTGTTATGATGTGTACGGGGATACGGAGATTTGAAACTTTACGGTGTTATCTTGTGTTATGGCACGATGACGGAAGGCGGGCGACCATATTTTTTGAGCCCTATGCATGATTTGTATTTTGAAAGTAAACATTTTGATATTTTGGATATGCACTTACTTTACGTACCTCCGTTTCGATTATGACTCGATTTGTTTGCTATGTCTCTTTCGCTCGCATACTCGGTACATATATTTGCTTGACCCACTCTTCGAAGTGCATTTCATGCACGGTACGGACGCACGGGGCTCGGTGATCCGCCAGCCTAGGACACCTATTCTGGCATTTGGAGTGCTCGCTTTATTCCGGAGCCCACATTTTGGTATATATTCGTTCGTTGCATATGTATGTCTTTGTTCGAGGGGTACGGCGGGAGCCTGTCCCGTCATAAGATTACGTTTGTCGTTTAAGGTCCGTGGACATATATGTGGGTTATGCCTATTACGTACGTGTGTGTGTGTTGTATGTTATATGTTAAGGGCGATCTATTCGTACGGTAGCGGCACTGTCGGCTTGCATTTGTATATGTTTTGGGTCGTTGCGCCATTTGATAGGCTTGCCGGCTTCTGATATATATATGTTTGTTTTTTAGATGTGTTTGAGACAGTTTGAGATAATTTGAGATAGCGTCTGATATTTGTATGCGCATAAGCCATCTGTATGTGATTCGGGTTTGATGAATGTGTTTGGGTGCCCAGCTCGGGCACTAGTCACGGCTTACGGGGTTGGGTCGTGACAGGTGGTATTAGGCGATTCGTCCTCGGAATGTCTACGGATCGTGTCTAGTAGAGTCTTGTTTATCGGTGTGTTGTGCACCACATCTATAAACGGAAGCTGGGGACATTTAGGATGTTATCTTTCCTTCGATCTTAGATCGTGCGATAAGTGTGTTATCGGGATAACTCTTCTCCGACGAAATGTTGTGTTTTCAGCAATGCCTCCGAAGGAAGGCTACATGGGCGCGAGAAGGCAAGTCTACGGGAAGAGTGAGACCAGCCGAGTCCGGAGTTACTAGGGCCCCGTCTTTGAGCTCCACATGCAGAGATCGTGCCCCAGACCCGGTTGGTTACCCCGCCGTATCGCACAGGGGCTTGGAGCCGGCGATACGCACGGGTCGGGCGCTCCACCCCCAGCTCTCGAGGTTCGAGTGCCCGAGCCTCTAGCTCCCCAGCCAGGGGTGGAGGATGGGGCCATGCGAGAGGCGGTACAGTTATTGACCCGATTGGTATGAGAGTAGGCCCACAGGCACGGAGCAGGGGGTGATCAGGCGGACCGACGTGACAGTTCGAGGGCCCGTGATTTTCTGACATGTAATCCACCAGAGTTTTTCGGGTCGAAGCCTGCAAAGGACCCTCGGGGAGTTTATCGGACGGTCTCGCGTACATTACGGTTGATTAAGGCGACCGAGATTGGAGTACGTTGAGATGGCATCATACCGGTTGCGGGATGTAGCCGCAAATTGGTATGAGTCCACAGGTATTGTCCGGAGGTGAGGGTGCCCTCGGTAGTATGGGGCGAGTTTGCGAGGGCCTTTCGGCCCATTTTCTGCCTCCAGAGCTACGACGAGCTAGAGTAGACAGATTCCTGCTATTGAGACAGCGGGCGAGACCGTCCGGGAGTAGAGTTTAGAGTTTGATTCGCTGGCCAGATATGCGTCCGCTTATGTAGCTGATATGACTGACCGGATGCACCGGTATGTGATGGGACTAGATCGCTATTTGGTCGATAGTTGTTTAGTGCTGGCGGCCCAGCCAGGTATGGATATTGCCCGTGTCCAGGCACACGCCCAGGGTATGGAGGACCGGCACAGAGGCGTCAGCCCGATAGAGATTATGATAGGGGCCACCCCAAGAGGGCTAGATTTCGGGTATTCGGGAGAGTTTCGAGGCGAGCCTCGAGCGGTAGCAGAAGCGAGATATCCTCCCCGGCCCGGCACGGAGCACACCCCCACGGTTCGCCGGCCGGGAGATCGGAGGGTGCGGGATATTCGGGGGCGGAGCGAGGCTCCGTGGTTTCGGGCTCACAAGGGGACGCAGGTTCCAGCCAACCGAGGCCACCGGACCTCCGTGTCCTCACCGTGGCAGCACCGGGAGAGTGTTTGTCACCCACCCGACCTACGGGCCGCGACGGTACCCGAGGCCGACCACCGAGCACCCTCATTCTATTGCTTAACTCCGTCTTTATTAATTTCTCTTATCGTTTATAATCATAAAAAACGACTTTCATATAGAACATACTACTTATATACCGTAGGCCCTTTGGGCTATCGAAATAATAATAATATACATAGGCTTTCATTTACATAATGACTATGGGACCATACTACCCACACATACGCATCTACGAGCCTCTACTAGAACACTGAACATATGGACGGGACAGGACCCTGCCGTGCCCAAAATATATGTACACAAAATGATGTCTCGAAATAGCACCTCCGGAATAAAGGAGGGCTTCTGCAACTCCGCTGATGGCTACGCGGGAATCGGCACCGGCCTCCCCGTCTACTCGTGGGCATGAGCAGAGCGTCCAAAGAGAAGGACGTCGCACGAATATTGTGCCGAGTATGTAAAGCATGGCGCACGATAGAGAAACATAACTTAATATATGAGATAACATAAGATGGGAAACATTAACATTCTCTTCATAATACTTACTTGCTTTCCGTAAGGACGTTCCATGTTCTATTTCGTGCTCGTATACAACATTCATATCTTTTACTTACTTACCTTCGTATCTAGTCTCTGTCATACTCATGCTCGTATCACGTGCTTCGCACTATACATGGCCCCTTACTCGGCACTCACATGGTATTAACATATCCGTATTCTAATCACTATCTTGTACATAGCATAAGCGTACTCGTAAAGATATCATATACTTATCTCATTCGTACTCACATGAATGTGATGCATATGGTATAATTATGCAGGTAACATAATCGTATTCGTAATGGTGTCATACATGTAGCATACTCATACTTCTATAGATTAGTATCATTCGTACTCGGCCCCTTCGGCTCGATGGAATCGCTAGGATACGTACTCGGCCCTCTCGGCTCGATGACATTACTGGTATACGTACTCGGCCCTCTTGGGCTCAATGGGATCCCCGGTATGCGTACTCGGCCCTCTTGGGCTCGATAGGCTTAGGATTATACGTACTCGACCCTCATGGGCTCGATAGACTTGATGGCAATCGTACTCGGCCCTCATGGGCTCGATACATACATATATACATATATCACATAGGGGTATCATGGCCTTAACATATCTAGTCATCATCTTGCATTCATCATAAACACACATACACTTATCATAATGTCGCATCTATTTATACCCATTGATCATTATCCGTAGGCCTCATAGGCCTCGACGAGCATATCGTATTCGGCCACGAGGCTCGATCACATCACATACATCTCATGTCGTACATGCGTAAAATCATATCGTCATAATACGCTCTTTGTGCAGACACCATATACTTCATATACTTGTCATCATACATTATCGTAGGTTCATTGCTATCATTTATTTCATGAACATATTATTCTTTCATCTTTAATCGTGTCATAATCGCATTGTAAGTGTCACGACTGACTTGCGTGAACGTGACTAGTGCCGGTTGGGCGCTACGAGCACGTCGAACCCCAGATCATACACGAGTCGACTTACGCGTATGCAAAAATCCGCTTGTTTCAAACACTTCTCAAACCCATTCATATACATATATACATATATCGAAAGCGCGACGGGGGGCTATCCGATGATGGCGCACGCGGCCCCAAACATATAATATACAAACACACACATGCGGGGTAGGCACACAACCCACATATACGTCTACGGACCTCTAGGAGCAAACCAACGAATCATATGACGGGACTGGGCCCCGCCGTGCCCCGAACACACACACACGTATATGCAACGAACGAGTATGTACCAAGATATAGGCCTCGGGATAAAAAAGGAGCACTCCAACACGGCGAAATGGGTCTCCTAAGGCGGCGGATCGCCAAGGCGGTGCGTACGGCACGCGGGCGTAAACGCGGCCCCCGAAGAAAAGGGGTCGGTACGAAATATGTGCGAGTATGCGAGAGCGAAAATACGATAAATAAATCGGAGTCACACTCGAAACGAAGTACGAAAAGTAAGTACATTTCAAAATTGCCAAATGTTTATTTTTGAATAGAAAGCATGCAAAGGGCACGAAAGAAAATATGATCGCCGCATCGATGGCGCGCGTAACACGAAACGTAACACCGGAGAGGTTTCAAATCTCGGTACAACCCCCGAACGCAACACATCGTCTGGCACACATCATAAGTGTATCACGCCCGGCTCCATAAACGAAACCCGGCCTGTGGCGGGTCTCGGGGAACAAGCACGGCATAACACCGAGAATATATCATAGTGCGCACGGCCAACAGCGGCGGCCGGGGGCCGGCGGGCGATGTATAACAAACCGCACGAGCGAGTCGTGAGGTAACCATATACATAAAATCATCATCATGGGTTCAAAAAGTAAGTAAAATATGGCGGCTTGGGAATCGGGAAAATCGTCATACCCGAAACTCTCTCAACGTCATCGAGAAAAGTACAAAGGAAGGTCGCGGGACCCACGGACAAGTGTCAGCCCGAGCCGGGCCCCCGCCTGCTGAAAACATACTCATCACACGTCATACAACCTCCCACGACGATATCGAGGCAATCCGAGCCCTTAGTCGAAAGTTATGAGCGTTCGTAGTTTCAACATCGTTTAAGAATAAAACTCTTTGAAAACCAAGTTTTTATGCAACTTTAAAATCAATTTTTCCAACAACATCAAAAACCAATATTTTTCTCACATCAACATCCCACAGTACCAAAAAGACAAACGCGAATCATAGACATGCTCGGATTGTGAGAATGGAATTTCCTCGAGGCTAGTATCGTAGCCTATATTGAACTAAGACATGCCAAAAGAAAGAGTTAAGCTTTACATACCTCGCTCGCACACAACGCTAATCCAAATCAAACTTATATCTCGAACTCCCCAAGATCTACATGACATTAATAAATACCAACGTCAACCAAGCATTTAGAAATTCATCTCCAGCTAACACATAATCCTACGAGAAAATTGGGCGAAGCACTTCCTTTATAAATAGACCAACCACGAGAATTCAACTCGGCCAAATTCAACAACACAACAACACCAACAATCATTCCAATAATATCCATAATCAATTCAAACATATTCGAACATTAATAATCCTTTTCCATACATTCCGACACATTCCAATTATGCTTACCACAACCATGCCCACAAACCAATATGTAATCAAACTAACGCATATTCAATTATCAATCCAAAACCATTCAAACAACATTCAAGAACTCTTTAAATAATTCATGCAATATTTCCAATAACCCAACAAATACTCCAATCCACCGAAATGGTCCCCAAACTGAGAACTTCAACTTTAACACATTTCTCGGTTTTCAAATCATGATTTGCTCAGCAATCCATACTCTAACCATGCCATTTCCATAATTATAAAAATCACACTAAACACACAAAAATCTTCCAAAACAGCCCATAACACTTACAATACCAATTTGAACCATTAAACTCTTATTTCCAACATAGAATCCACATAACAACAACAACCAAAACTTTAAAAAAACTAATTCATTTCTTAACACACATGAAAGACGTATTCGGCCAACAACCTTACACATATAAGGATAATTTCGTTCTTTTCTTCAACATTACAACAATCAAAACATGCAAACTAAATTAGTTCATTGCTTCACAACACCTGCATACACGCACGGCTAAACCGTGTACACGGCCTAGCTTCAAATACAAAGTCTCATGAATTTCATCCATATCAACATACAACAACACACATTAAACCTTAACTCATAAAACATGATTAGAATTTACCTTTCTTCACAACTCCTTCACTTGTCCAAAGTTGGCCAAAGATGCCAACTTGAAGTAATCCGAAACGCTTGGAAACGACAACTCCACGTTATCAAGCACCTTCCATTAGTAGATTTGCTTAGGAGAAATAATTTTGGAATGGCTTAATCTTGGTCTTGAAATTTTTCTCCTATGGCCGAATGGTTGATGGGTTTTTGCTCTCTCAAGTTTCTTGATTTTTCTTAAGTCTTGAAGATGATATAATGGTCCATTAGTCATCTTTTTCTTTTACATATAATAACCAACCATGTGTGGCCCACTCAAAAGGTGGCCGGCCACATAGCCAAGTTTTACTCCCTCCGTTTTCAATAATTGGCCAGCTTCTCATATTTCATCTTTGGTCCCGAATTTCCTTAAATGTTTCCATACCAATAACATCACACATACTTAGGTCTTACGACAAAATCGAAGGTCACACGTCTCGACTTCGTATCCCGGAATGGTCTTAACCCTAACTTATCATAGTTAACCCGAATCGTCCCGACGTTCCAAATACAGGATATAACAGTAAGCACATCATATTTTAACATTCTTTCCATCACATAACTATACATATCCTTAACACATACATTTGAACTCAAGACGTCTACCACATTTATATCGGGTGACATAAGGTCGTGGACCGACTTCGTTATGGAACATTCATACGTATTCTGCCTCACCTTGAAGGAACAAGCATAAGGTGAGTGGGCATAATGATCAATGCCATTAGATTACATATATAGCGTCATTAGCGTCTTAGGAGCATCATACCGTAGACTATAGCATCTCTAGTCTTTAGCTTACTACCATCATTATCGTTATCATGCTCATAGCTTATCTCTTATCTCGTATGGCTATCCATGAGTGAGGACCTCTTGACTTTCTTGGAGATGGGACATTCGTAGTAAGGAGGAATTTCATCACCATAGAAGTCATGCCTTGGAAAGAAAGGGCTAAAGCACATACCTTTGTCGTTTAGCTTATTCTATCGCTTGCTCGTTCTCCTTTAATGCTCTCGTTTACCTTCAATGGAATTCGTATCAACATTAGCTATATCAATTACAAGAACGTACTTCTTAAGGCTAAAGAAAATCGGGCAACGTTTCCTTTGTTTATACTACTTTCCGCCATATTCCATATCAACCCTCCAACCATCCACAACAACAATCATAATACCATACTCAACAATCGTCACTCATTTATGTTATTCACATTCCCAATTCTACTCTAATTCTTCAAAATCATGACTAAGCCCATTACCACATTCTTTCATGTCCAATGCTCATTTCATGCTCTAGATATCATTTATAACGCATTTATAATGCGTATCCGTTTCGTGATTCACATTTCAACTGCGATTCAAGATGACATTATTCTTCCCATGTCCCAACCCATTTCTGTACTTTTTTTAATCCAAATGTTTCAACTTTATAATATCTTAACATTATGAAAATACTATAAAACATACCTTGGATGATGGAGGAACAACCTTAGATGATTACACCCGAAACCCTGTTTTATCCCTTTTATTTCGATTTAGATGATTTCCCCGAGGGTTTTCCCTTTCCTTGATTCACTTGATTTCTTGTTGTTGATCTTTGATTTCTATGGTTTTCTTGTGGGGGGATACTTGGAAGGTTCTAGAGGTGTGGAAGGGGGGAAGTCGTGTATGGAAATGAATAAAATAAGTGGGCATCCTTATATAAACTTAAACATTTCATTCGGGATTCCCGGGGTTTTCCCGGGGTGGTGTTACACCCCGATTTTGTACATTTGGATATTCGAACTAACGGGGAAATTAAGGACAAGCATTTTAATTTTTTTTGGACGAGTTGTCGTGAATATTATTGATGTTTTTGTAGGAAATATTGTGAGAGGCTAAGGGGAAAGAAAATTTGCAAAAGGGCGTAAAAAAAGGGGAAGTGGGGGAAATTGGTAATAGAGGAAAGCGAGGGCGGCAGAATTTCCCCAAAGGGGGCTGGGGTTCTAAAAGGGGCCATATTGGCAGTGACAAAAAAGGAATGGAAAAAATGACAAATAAGTATCTTTTAATTTAAAAATTCAAAAAAAAGGATGAAAATCTGAAATTGAGAGAGGGGCATGGTATATATATATATATATATATATATATATATATATATATATATATATATATATATATATATATATATGTTCATCTTTAATTCAAGAGAAAAGCAAGAAAAAAAAAAAAGACAAAGGCCAAAACCCGGGGCCCAAAGGGAAGAAAAAAAAAAAAAGAAAAGAAAAGAAAAATTCGTCTTCAATCTTTGGGTTTAAAAAATGCTTTAAGTATTTCTACCCAAATCAAAGGGTGCTCTTTAAGGGGGCAATTTTTGGGGCAAAAAAAAATCCCGGGCAAGTTCAAGATTTAGCCA
>NW_026718630.1:0-13262 GCF_029784015.1 Lycium ferocissimum | reverse complement strand
CTTACTATGTCACCGTTCATGCCTTACATACTCAAGACATTGCTCGTACCGACGTCCCTTCGTGGACGTTGCGTTTCATGCCACGGTGTATACGTATGAGTAGGATATTGCTAGGGAAGATGTTCCAAATGGATTGGCGAGCTCCATTTCCTTCCGGAGCGTTGCCGAGCTCGAGTATCTATGTTATGGTATCTTGATTGATGTTAGAGACTTTGCAGACAGAGTCACGTATGTAGCATGTCAGTCTTGTAAGCGGCTCTGCAAGCCAATGTATCATTATGCATTATGTTATAAAGTTCATATGATTACAGATTTTACTTGTCTTGAGAACGACGGAAAGAATGTTTTTGAAAAGCTTTCATTATGCATTTCATTTCGTGATTTAAGAGTCCAGTGAGATTATGAATATAACGAGAACCAGCGAGTTCGCTCGGCTCTGAGTAAGGGGTCGGGTGCCCATCATGCTCCATCAGGATTAGGGTGTGACACGATTCTAACTCAAAAGGCAATTCTAGTTCATATGCCACTGTAACCACTATACGAATGATCTTATATGGCCCAATATATCGAGGGCTCAACTTACCTTTCTTACCAAACCTCATCACACCCTTCATAGGCGAAACTTTTAGGAACACCAAGTCACCCATCTTAAACTCTAGCTTACATCGCTGATTATCCGTATAGGATTTCTGTCGGCTCTGAGCTGTTAGCAACCTCTCTCTAATCACTTTCACCTTATCAACTGCTTGTTGAATTAAGTCTGGGCCTAGTAACTGATTCTCCCCGATATCGAACCATCCTATGGGCGATCTGCATCTCCGCCCATATAAGGCCTCATAAGGAGCCATCTGAATACTAGAATGATAACTGTTGTTGTATGCAAATTTAATAAGAGGCAAATCATCATCCCAACTGCCTTGAAAGTCAAGTACACAAGCCCTAAGCATATCCTCAAGAGTCCGTATAGTACGCTCTGCTTTTCCATCTGTCTGGGGGTGAAACATTGTACTAAGACTCACCTGAGTCCCCAATCCCTGCTGAAAAGACTTCTAGAATTTGGCTGTGAACTGTGCTCCCCTATCCGAAATAATGGCTGAAGGAACACCATGAAGTCGTACAATCTCCTTAAGATAAAGCCTTGTGTAATCCCCCGCATAAGTAGTTCGATGCGTAAAATGAGGCCGACTTTGTGAGCCTATCAAGTATGACCCATATCGAGTCACACTTCCGCTGAGTACCGGGCAACCCGGTAATAAAGTACATATTAATTACCTCCCACTTCTATGTCAAAATATCTATAGCCTGTAATAGACCTCCAGGCTTCTGGTGCTCTATTTTGACCTGCTGATAATTTGGACACTGAGCGACAAATTCTGCTATATCTCTCTTCATGCCATCCCACCAATAAACTCCTTTGAGATCATGGTACATCTTCATTGAGCCCGGATGAATAGAATAGCAGGAGTAATGTGCCTCTCCCATAACCTGCTGACGGAGTCATGCAACACTAGGGACACATAATCTACCTCGGTACCTGAGTACTCCATTACCTGTGATCACAAAGGGTGTCTTTTCTTTCTGAGGGGCCGTATCTCTGTAAAGGACTAGAACAGGATCCTCATACTGACGCTCCTTTATCTCAACTACCAAGGATGATACCGCCGTGTCTTGAACAATAACTCTTGCATCACCCGAATCTATCAATCGAACTCCGAAGCTAGCCAATCTATGAACCTCACGGACCATTTCTCTTCTCTCTGGCGACACGTGAGACAAGCTACCCATAGATTTACGACAAAGGGCACTGGCTACTATATTAGCCTTCCCGAGATGATACAGAATATTCACATCATAATCTTTTAACCTCTCCAACCATCACCTCTGACGCATGTTCAAATCCTTCTGTGTAAAGATGTACTAGAGACTCTTATGATCAGTAAAGATATCAACATGGACACTGTATAAGTAGTGCCTCCATATCTTCAAGGCATGAATCACTGCCGCTAACTCAAGATCATGGGTTAGATGATTCTTCTCGTGCTTCTTCAACTGTCTAGAAGCATAAGCGACAACCTTACCATGCTACATCAATACACAGCCCAATCCAACACTTGAAGCATCACAATGTACCACATAGCCATCTGCTCCCTCTGGAAGAGTCAAAACTGGTGCTGAAGTTAGCTTATCCTTCAACGTCTAAAAACTCTGCTCACAAGCATCTATCCATTGGAACTTAGTCGATTTATGAGTCAATTTGGTCAATGGGGCTGAAAGAGAGGAAAATCCTTCTACGAACATCCTATAATAACCTGCCAAGCCCAAGAAACTATGTATCTCCGTTGGTGCCGTGGGCCTTGACTAATTCTTCACAGCCTCAATCTTCTGGGCATCCACTCTAATGCCTTCTTCCGAAATAATGTGACCCAGAAAAGCCACAGAGTTCAATATAAACTCACACTTAGAAAACTTGGCATACCACTCTTTACCTCGAAGAACTCCAAGCACTGTTCGCAGATGTTCTGCATGATCGGCCTCTGACGACAAATAAACCAGAATATCATATATGAACACAATCACGAACAAATCTAAAAAGGGCCTGAATACATGATTCATCAAATCCATGAATACAGCTAGGGCATTAGTTAGGCCGAACGACATAACACGAAACTCGTAGTGGCCATATCTAGTCCAGAATGTCGTCTTCAGAATATCCTCTTCCTTGACCCTGACCTGGTGATATTCGGATCTCAAGTCTATCTTCGGGAAATATTTAGTACCTTGCAACTGATCGAACAAATCATCGATCCTCGGGAGCGGATATTTATTCTTTACAGTCACCTTATTCAATTGCCTATAATCGACAGAAATTCGCAAGAAACCATCCTTCTTTCTTACAAATAACACTGGTGCTCCCCACGGTGATGTACTAGGCCTAATAAAGCCCTTTTCGAGCAAATCCTTCAACTGTTCCTTCAACTCTTTCAACTCCGCAGGTGCCATCCTATAAGGAGGGATAGATATTGGTTGAGTGTCTGGCAATAGGTCAATAGCAAAATCAATCTCCCTCTCTGGGGGAATGCCTGGAAGCTCATCTGGAAACACTTCTAGAAATTCATTAACCACAGGAACAGACTGAAGAGTCGGCGACTCTGCTTGCACATCTTGAACTCGAACTAGGTGAACAATATACCCTTTTCTAATCATCTTCTCTACCTTAAGGTAGGAAATAAACCTACCCCTAGGCGAAGCAGCGTTTCCCTTCCACTCTAAGATGGGTTCACCTGGGAATTGAAATCGAACCATCTTTGCTCTACAGTCAATATTAGCATAACAAGAAGCCAACCAGTCCATGCCCATATTAACATCAAAATCAATCATATCTAACTCAATCAAATCTGCTACGATGTGGCAGTCACAAATTATAGCAACACAGTCCCAGTATACTCGCCTAGCTATAACAGAATCACCAACTGGCGTAGACACCTCAAAAAGGTCTAATTAACTCGGGCTCTACCCCAAACTTTTCGGCAACAAAGGGCGTAACATATGGTAAAGTGGAGCCTGGATCAATCAGTGCATAAACATCATCGGAGGAAACTGATAATATACCTGTAATAACATCAGGAGACGTCTCGCGATCCTGTCTACCAGCCAATGCATACACGCGGTGTTGAGGACCACTCGAGCTGGATGCTCCACTCCTCCCTCTACCTCGCCCTACTGGCGTTCGAAAACCCGCCCGGAGGGCGCATCGTGTAAAGAAGAGCCAGCCACAGACCCTGTAGGCTGAACCATACCTGCACCAATCCTCATCGGGCACTCCCTCACCCTGTGGCCTAGCTGGCCACAAGCATAACATCTCCTTCTAGCGCTTGCGATCCTCCAAATTCTACGCATATGCCTGTATACGGGAGATATCCATGCCTGGCTGTAATGCGGCAGTCGTACAAGCATCAATCAAATGTGTCCCTAGACCAACCACAAAATGATGAACTCTATCCTCCATCTCAGCCACCATGGCTGGAGCATATCTGGCCATAGAATCAAAATACACGCAATACTCCTGGACACTCATATTGCCCTGCTCAATACGTTGGAATCTATCTGCTCAGGCTCGCCTGACCTTAGGAGGCAAATAATAGCGAATAAAAGCATCTGAGAACTCTCGCCACACAGATGGAGGGCCATTCTCTCCCCTAGATAACTCCCAAGTCTGATACCACTGTACTGCAATATCACGCAGCCTATACGAAGCCAACTCTACGGACTCGACCTCATCTGCATACATAACCGTCAAAGTCCTCTGCATACCATCAATGAAATCCTGGGGGTCCATATTCTGCTTTACCATAGAAAACTTTTGAGGACCTAACCCAAGGAAAGTCTTAACCCTTGAACTACCAGTCCCATCTACCTGGTCAACACCAACTCCCTGCCGCTAAGCCTGGATGGCTACTAATCTGGTCAACAACCGTACAAAGATCCAGCATATCTTGGCCCGGTGCATCCGGCTGAGGAACTGGGGCAGGTGCTAGAGGCGGTGTATGCGATGTCTCAGATGGCCCCTCACTTTGAATCTCATCCTGGGCTCTCGTGGCCCATCGAGTGAGGCTAGTGGCCTCACCTGTGGCTTTCTTGCCCTTCTGGGCAGCTGTAGCTTTCTTGGGGGGTATCGCTGAAACCATAACAATTCATCAGAAAGCGAATGCCTAACACATAGCTCTATCGCATAACCTAGGACAGAAAGAATGACATAATAAACAAGACTCTACTAGACACGATCTGTAGACAACCCTAGGATGAAACTGCTCTGATACCACTTCTGCCACGACCCAACCTGATGAGCCGTGACGGGAGTCTGACCTCTAGCGACCAAACACCCCTAAATACTTATCTGGGACATACTGAACATCAAAGGCCCATAAATGGCACAAACTGGTCTCATAAAAAGGAAACATCAGAACTATGTACAATTTGCATATATATATATACACACACAACATACGGAAGAACAGTGCAAGCCAGCTAGGCTGCTACGTATATTATACACAAAAGAATAGAAGCCGGCAAGGCTACATCATCTGACTACTACATACAACTGTCTACGCACCCTCTACCGGAATGAAAGCCGTAGAAAGGACGGACAGGCCCCGTCATACCCATATGCACACATCGCAAAAGGGCATACCAAAACTGAATGTAGTTCCGGATCGAATGGAGCGTACTGACCACTGCTAGATCTAGAGGTCCTACTGAGCTGGACCACCTGTCTGTATCCCTATACCTGCGGGCATGAATGCAGCCCCCCGAGCAACGGGGAGTCAGTACGGATAATGTACCGAGTATGTAAGGTATAATAACAACATATACCTAAATATACATGAGAATCATGGATAAAATCTGAACTCATAAACTGAAATGACTGACTGCATGTACTTGTATAAACTAGTATCTACCTAAATCTGCGTAACTGATAATGCCTCTATGGGCACATAATATGAATGCTCATACCTATCAATGATGACCGTGCATCTATATGAGTGCATATATAACGCCCGATGTGTGCGTATGTAACGCCTGTAAGCCTCTATGGCATCTCGTCATATCATATTGGCTCCTCTGTGGCCATGATCAATATCATCATCATAGTAGTAATGCGTATATAACGCCTATATCTCTTCTTATACTTTGCATATGTCTAATATTCGCGTGTATAACGCCTGATATGTGTGCGTATATAACGCCTTCTAGTCACGGGCCAATATACATAATATATAATGAATGTAATGCAAGACTGTATGCATAGAGCTGGGTACATAAGACTGAGCCCATAAACCGAAGGATTTCTCATAAATGGGGTACATGAACCTCAAAGACTGAAGTACTCCTAATACTTCTAAGAGTAGAGTAATATGTAATCTCACTTACTCGCTTGTTGGATCATATCATAGGATCATACCAAAAGAAGGAAAGATTAGTCTTATCATACCTTGAAGTATACACAATCACCCAACTCCTACCTCTTAAATTTGCAAGTCTACAATTAAGATAACATAGGGCTTAATTAGGCTATTTACTTCACTTACTAGCCATCCTCAAATGCGTATAAAGCCCAACGAACTATAGACAATAATTTCCTTGTAAGCTTACAACTCTCCAACTTCTCATTCGATCCCACATAAACTACAATACTCACATCAACAATGACAACACACACACACACACACACACACACATATATATATATATCAAAATATGTGTAAACCCGTTTCCAATCATCTCCTAAAACAACCCTATATCACTACATTGCCCTTCATCAACTTAACACTTCCACAGTTACCTTCTCTTCACTTAACATCACTAAACACTTGATAACCAACTTAAATATAAGGGTAGAAATTGTCACACCCTTAATCAGATAGGATGTGATGGGCACCCGACCCTTACCTAGGGCCGAGCAAACCCGCAGACTTCCGTAATACTCATAATCATACTGGGCTCGCAATACATGACATAAGCACATAACGAAATTTTTTTTTTGAAAACAAACATGCCTTTCATCTTTGTCAAATCAAATAAAGCTAGCATCGTGTGAAATCTGTAAACATATGAAGTTTGTAACATAATGCAGAATAATACATCGGCTTACATAGCCGCTTATAAAACTGACATATCATGCACACGACACTGTCTGCAAAGTCTCTACCATAACTTGTGATACCATACAAAAGCACTCTGATTCGGCAGCACTCCGGTGGAAATGGAGCTCGCCAATACAGCTGGAATATCTTCCGCTAACATCACTTACTCATCTGTGGGTACCTGCACGGCATGAAACGCAGCCCCCGAAGAAAGGGGGTCAAAGACGAAATATGTACCGAGTATGCAAAGCGGGTGAAGTACGAAACGAAGCCATAACCGATGTAAGGTGTACGAACGTGAGCATAATAACCCGAATACCAAAGTACTCACATCTAACATACAAATCATACATAAGGGTTCGAAGACAAATAGGATAATCGTAATGCCAAAATGCCTCGCTTTCTTTGAAAAACCTTTACGTCTCATATATACGGAAAATCAAACATATCATATGAGCTGACAATTAACCGAATGCCGAGGAACGTACGGCCCGATCCATATATAATACCATAATCATAAACATACCGTAGCGCATCATAACATCATGACCGGTCATATGAGATGCCATTAACCGATGTGGGATTGGCCTAAACCAATGTGGGATTGGCCTAAACAAGTGTGGGATTGGCCTAAACCAATGTGGGATTGGCCTAAACCAATGTGGAATTTTTTCTCATCATTAGGTTTGCCACACCATTGGGGTTTCCCCACCACTGGGTTTGCCCCACCATTGGGTTTGCCCCACCACCGGCCCTGATACCAACAGATCATATTCCAGAATCCATACATATAACATATAACGTAACACATACACACAGTACCCGGCCAAAAGAGGCTCGGCGTACCGGACACACCATAACACCATAATATATACGCGGTTCCCGATCGAAAAGGGGCTCGGCGAACCGGACACATCATATTCCAGAATATGCATCGGTAAATCGACCATCATATCATATCGTACTTCGTATCACATCATGCTTCAAACTACACATCATACTTCGTAGTACACATTTTCAAAGGCTTAATAGGTTTATCGAAACGAACCATCATTTATAAGCCAAAACAAATAGTCAAATCGTATTTTCTTCCGAATATCACTGGGAACATATCAAACAGAACTTCGGAAATCATAGTCACGTATTAAAATCACATACATAAAAATCCTTACTTCAGACTCAACAGATAAATAAGTAATCATACTCGGGGGTCGGAAAGATAGTCATATTGAATTCTTTTCAAAAAGTAGTCAGAAGTACATAAAGGAAAGTCGCGGGACCCACGAACGGGTGTCGACCCGAGCCGGTCCGCCTATGGAAAACATAGTCATCGTACGTCATGGAATCATTTTTGAGCATATCGAAGCGATCCTATTACCGTACTCGCAGAAAGTTACGGACTTTCGTGGTTTTCGGAATCATTTAAACAAAACTCTTTTAAAAACCAAACTTTTATGCAACTTTTGAAACTTAGTCATACAAAAGACGTATAAACCATAGCTTGACCATATAAGGATGCCAACATCAAAAGCAAATACGACTCGCGCGTGCTCGATTTTTAAGAATAGAATTACCCCCGAAGCTCATAACATATCACAACCTAGCCATATCTAAGACATGCCAAAAGAAGGAAGGTAAGCTTTACATACCTCGATCGCTCTCGAAGCTAATCCAAATCAAACCTATGTCTCGGACTCCCCAAGATCTACATAACATCAATAGATACCAACATCAACTATAGGCATTTAGGAGTTCATTTCCAGGCGAACACATAATTCTCGGAAATTTGCAGCGCACTTCCAGCAAATGCACAACCCCGAGAATTCAACTCGGCCAAATTCAACAACACAACTACACCAGCAATTATTCCAACAATATCCACGATCAATTCGAAATGCATTCGAACATTAATAATTCTTCTCCACACATTTCGACAACATTCCAATTATGTTCACTACAACTACATACATATAAACCAACATATAGTCAAACCAACATATAGTCAAACCAACACTAATGCTCACATACTCAATTCAATTTCATACATTCAAACTAATATCGACGATCGCATATTCAAATACCAATCCAAAATCATTCAAACAAGATTCAAGAAAGGCTTGAAACGATTCACAACATTCAAACGACTCAACCACACATACCCAAAATCCAAACCTTCCAATTTCCATAGAACATTAACAACACATTTCTTTTCCTCCAAATTCATAAACCATATCAATAATCCGCATGTTAGCAACATCATTCCCATAAATTCAAGAAACTATATTAAAATCACATTATCTTCTCTAACAACTTAAAAACGACTCCAACTTCCATTTAAATCATTAAACCATCATTTTCATCATAGAATCCGCAACACAACATCCCAAACATACTAAAGAGAATTAATTCTTCACTTCTACACAACATAGCATATACACGGCCATAACACAACAATTACAACTTCAACTTGAATCATTCACTACCTTCATTCTCATCACATAATCCATGATCATAACAACCAAAATACTAAGTAAAATCAATTCGCTTATAAGCTACCAAAAATAGCCCCTATTCGCCCAACACCATCATGCATCAATTTCATGATTTTCATTCATTTCTACATACCAAAACATACACAAGCCATCCATAATAACATCAACCAAACACTAAATGAAATTTTATTCATCATGCCTACATCAACCAACACATACACGGCCACACTTCACACACCATACTTTCATGATTTCCATTCATTTCCACACTCCACAACACACACAAACCATGCATAACATATAAAAAGAGGATTAAACTTACCCTTTTCCACTTTGTTCTTCACTTGGCTAGGGTTGAGATTTGCAAGAACCAAGGATTTGTTTGCTCCAACAACCACTTCATGTTGTTTAGGACCTTCCGATGAGTTGAAAACCTAGAAGAAATAATTTTTCCTTGACCAATTTCTATGGGGCCATTCGTCCAGCCATGGCCGTGTAGCTCTTCTCTTTTTTTTGTTTTTGTTTTTCCATGTTTCTCCAACTTTCTTGAATTGAAAAAAAGATGAATAATGTGTTTCTAGTCATCCATCCTCTATATATATATAAAAAGCCCCAACAAATATAAAGTGCACACATGTACCACTCATAACTCAAACTAATTAAATTTGGCCAAGTTTTGTGGGAGGGACCCACACCACACACATGGCCACATATGGCCATTTTCATGAAATATTTAATTTCCAAAATTTCATTGCTAGCCCTTAATTTTCATGAAATGTCTAGCTTTCCATAATTCATCTTTTGGTCACAAATTTTCCTTATTCCAAATTTACCCTTAACATTCCATACCAATAAAAAGATGAATATGCAACTTATGCACTTTTAACAAAATCAAAAAAATTTACAACCTTGTCCTTAACTTGTCGCAACCGACTTAGAATATTCCAACGTACAAAGTACGGGGTATAACAGAAATCATTTACATACCTTGAGGGGTCAAGAATCCCAAGAATCACTTCAACTTCAACTCCCTAAACTCCACAACTTGAAAAAACCCGAGAAGCAACCTTCTTCTTCACCATCTCAGGTTTACGGGGTCCTGGTCTTGTCAAATCTTCACTAATTGCTATAAATGTCTGTTGGTACCCTTGTACACGGGGTAAGACATCTTCTACCTCCAACTCGGGCTCGGGTCTCTATTCCGAGGGCATGCCCGACTAAGAAACCATAGGTTCTACCACTATGAACACGAAGGGTGTAACACGAATGACACACTCCTGGGTGCTTCTTACCACGCGTGTTGCAAGTAGGGTGCTAAAAACATATGTTGCCCATGCTGGCCTATGTCTGCAAACCTGCTGCGCTGAAATTTTGACTTTTCCTGTTAAAGTTGGACCTCTGAACTGGTGCACTATCTTAAGATGAAACAGGTCCTGATAATGCCTCTATGGGCACATAATATGAATGCTCATACCTATCAATGATGACCGTGCATCTATATGAGTGCCTATATAACGCACGATGTAATAATGCGTATGTAACGCACGTAAGCCTCTATGGCATCTCGTCATATCATATTGGCTCCTCTCCGGGCCATGATCAATATCATCATCATAGTAGTAATGCGTATATAACGCCTATATCTCTTCTTATACTTTGCATATGTCTAATATTCGCGTGTATAACGCGGAGCATGTGCGTATATAACGCCTTCTAGTCACGGCCAATATACATAATATATAATGAATGTAATGCAAGACCTGTACGCATGTAGCTGGGTACATAAGACCGAGCCCATAAACCGAAGGATTTCTCATAAATAGGTACATGAACCTCAAAGACTTGAAGTACTCCTAATACTTCAAGAGTAGAGTAATATGTAATCTCACTTACTCGCTTGTCGGATCATATCATAGGATCATACCAAAAGAAGGAAAGATTAGTCTTATCATACTTAAGTATACACAATCACCAACTCCTACCTCTTAAATTTGCAAGTCTACAATTAAGATAACATAGGGCTTAATTAGGCTATTTACTTCACTTGCTAGCCATCCTCAAATGCGTATAAAGCCCAACGAACTATAGACAATAATTTCCTTGTAAGCTTACAACTCTCCAACTTCTCATTCGATCCCACATAAACTACAATACTCACATCAACAATGACAACACACACACACACACACACACACATATATATATATCAAAATATGTAAACCCGTTTCCAATCATCTCTTAAAACAACCCTATATCACTACATTGCCCTTCATCAACTTAACACTTCCGCTTACCTTCTCTTCACTTAACATCACTAAACACTTGATAACCAACTTAAATATAAGGGTAGAAATTGTCACACCCTTAATCGGATAAAGATGTGATGGGCACCGACCCTTACCTAGGGCCGTATTAAACCCGCGACTTCCGTAATACTCATAATCATACCGGGCTCGCAATACATGACATAAGCACATAACGAAATTTTTTTTTTGAAAACAAACATGCCTTTCATCTTTGTCAAATCAAATAAAGCTAGCATCGTGTGAAATACGTAAAACATATGAAGTTTGTAACATAATGCGAATAATACATCGGCTTACATAGCTCGCTATAAACCGACATATCATGCACACGACAACGTCGCAAAGTCTCTACCATAACTTGTGATACCATACAAAGCACTCGATTCGGGCAAAGACTCCGGTGGAAATGGAGCTCGCCAATACAGCCGGAATATCTTCCGCTAACATCACTTACTCATCCGTGGGTACAACGGCATGAAACGCGGCCCCCCGAAGAAAGCGGGGGTGCGGCACGAAATATGTACCGAGTATGCAAAGCAGGAAGTACGAGAAAAACGAAGAAACCATAACCGAAGTAAAGGTGTACGAACGTGAGCATAATAACCCGAATACCAAAGTACTACATCTAACATACAAATCATACATAAGGGGTTCGAAGACAAATAGATAATCGAATGCCAAAATGCCTCGCTTTCTTTTGAAAAACCTTTCTGTCTCATATATATACGGAAAATCAAACATATCATATGAGCTGACAATTAACCGAATGCCGAGGAACGTACGGCCCGATCCATATATAATACCATAATCATAAACATACCGTAGCGCATCATAACATCATGACCGGTCATATGAGATGCCATTAACCGATGTGGATTGGCCTAAACCAATGTGGGATTGCTCTAAACAAGTGTGGGATTGGCCTAAACCAATGTGGGATTGGCCTAAACCAATGTGGAATTTTTTCTCATCATTAGGTTTGCCACACCATTGGGGTTTCCCCACCACTGGGTTTGCCCCACCATTGGGTTTGCCCCACCACCGGCCCTGATACCAACAGATCATATTCCGTATCCATACATATAACATATAATGTAATATACATACACACAAGCATCCGGCTAAAAGAGGCTCGGCGTGCCGGACACACCATAACACCATAATATATACGCGGTTCCCCGATCGAAAAGGGCTCTCGGCGAACCGACATCATATTCCATTGCATCGGTAATGGAACCATCATATCATATCGACTTCGTATCACATCATGCTTCAAACTACACATCATACTTCGCAGTACACATTTTCAAAGGCTTAATAGGTTTATCGAAACGAACCATCATTTATAAGCCAAAACGTGAGTCAAATCGATTTTCTTCCGAATATCACTCTAGAACATATCAAACCAACTTTGAAATCATAGTCACGTATTAAAATCACATACATAAAAATCCTTACTTCGGACTCAACGTATAAATAAGTAATCATACTTGGGGTCGGAAAGATAGTCATATTGAATTCTTTTCAAAAAAGTAGTCGGGGAAGTACATAAAGGAAAGTCGCTGACCCACGAACGGTGTCGACCCGGGCCGGGTCCGCCTATGGAAAACATAGTCATCATACATCATGGAATCATTTTTGGAGCATATCGAAGCGATCCGGGTTACGTTTGCGAAGAAAGTTACGGACTTTTAAGTAGTTTTCGGAATCATTTAGGAACAAAACTTTATTTATGCAACTTTTGAAACTTAGTCATACAAAAGACGTATAAACCATAGCTTGACCATATAAGGATGCCAACATCAAAAGCAAATACGACTCAT
>NW_026718629.1:0-25480 GCF_029784015.1 Lycium ferocissimum | reverse complement strand
TATATAAGTAAATATGTTCTATACGAAAGTCGTATTCTATGATTATAAACGATAAGAGAAATGAATAAAGACAGGTTGAGCAATAGAATGAGGGGTGCTCGGTGGTCAGCCTCGTGTACCCGTCGCGGCCCGTAGGTCGGGTCGTGACAGCTTGATAAGTCCAAACTCCAAGAGCTCTTCGCATTCCCTTTTCGCAAGCTGAAGATGATCTGGATTCATGCCGGAGTGACTTGCCTTCGTTGGGTTAATGCTATCATTCTTCTTGAAGGGGAGTTTAATGAAAAACTCCTCATTTAGCCATAGAGGCTTTTTGCATTTTTGTTACACCTCGAAAAAAATTTCGTTGATGCGCAGTGAATAGGCTCATGAGGAGCCCGAAATATACGATGTTTCAATAAGCAAGAAATAGCATTTGATGATTCTAAATAAGATTTTAAAGACATCCGATGTTAGACGAGAAAGTTTCCAAGGGAAGGCCATGTATACGATAAGTATTGGAAGGGATTTATGAGTAGTAAGTTGATGACAACTTAATGATGTGTGGAGAAGAGTTATAATGTCCCTTAGATTACCAATGAAGTGATAAACAAGTGTTAAGAAGGTTGCATAAGGATTGGAGATCAAACGAGACGACGGGAACAATTTCGGAGAAGCAGTGAATTCCACGACCACTTCCACGGCCCATATAATATTCCACGGACCGTGGATGGGTCCGTGGAACTGCCAGCAGAGGAGGTGGCTGGCTGGTCATGAACCACGACCAGTTCCACGGCCAGCACTTGGTTCCACGGACCGTGGAACAGTCCGTGGAACTCCCGACGACTGAAATGTTCTAAGTCTTTATAAGTGATGCCCACTTCATTTATTTCATTTCCACTCACGTCTTCAACTCCTCAATACCTCTAGAACCTTCCATATTTCTCATCCATAAGAAAACAAAGGGAATCAAGGATCAACAACAAGAAATCAAGTGAATCAAGTGAAGGAAACTTCATTAAAGCCATCCAACTCAAGAAATCTCAAGAAAGGAAAAATAGGGTTTTGGTGGAAAAGGTGAATTGTCATCCAAGGCTTATTCCTCCATCCTCTAAGGTAAGTTTCATGATCCTTACATGTTGTTTGAAGTATTTATAAGTTGAAACTTATGGATTGTAGAAGACTATGGGGAATGGGTCATAAATGTGTGAATAGTGCAATTAGTGAGTAGTAGTTGAATTGAATCATGAAAATGGTTGTGTTGATGTTACAAATGCATTATAAATGATGTTTAGAACAAGAAATGAGTATTGTATGAGAAAGAACGCGATAATAGACTTTGGTCATGATTTTGGAGAATTGGAGTAGAATTGTGAAATGCGAATAATGTAGATGAATGACGATTGTTGCTAGCGATATTGTTAATGATGTTATAAATGTTGGGAATTGATATGGAATATGGCGGAAAGTAGTATAAACAAAGGAAACGCTGCCCAATTTTCTTTAACCTTGAGAAGCACGTTCTTGTAATTGCGTAGCTAATGTCGATACGAACTCTCTTGAAGGTAAAGACGTGAGCATTAAAGGAGAACGAGCAAGTGATAGAATAGCTAAACGACAAAGGTATGTGAGGCTTTACCCTTCTTTCTAAGGCATGAAACTTATGTATGATGATCATTCCTCTTCGAGAATTCTTCCACGTTCCGAAAGATGAAGAGCCCATGTTCGTGAATAGTTAGACAAGATAAGAAATACGCTATGAATACGATAATGATAATGATAAGTTTAAGCCTAAGGATTCTAGGGATTACGATATGACGAACCTACGAAGTTAATGATAACCACTATGATCCACGGATGCTCTTTCCTATATGTACTCACCTTAAATTGTAAATCCCTTCAAGGTGAGATATGATGCTTATGCTTATTCCATAACATGCTCGAGGGTTCACGACCTTATGTCACCCCGACCTAAACGTAGTTTCCCTTAAGCTCTAATGCATGTGTTGATGATATGTACGTGTATATGTAACTAAGGATACTAAATATGGTAGAATTATGACAAACTTATGAGACGATAAATAATAATGAAACGACGATATGTATGATGACGAATGTACAATATGTCTATGAAATGAATGATAGTGACGAGTCTATGATGATATATGTGTGGTATGACGATGTATATGCATATGTGATGAACGATAATGGTAAGTATACGGTATATGTTATGAAGTCCACGCCATGAAAACGATATTATTTTTAATAGATTGTCCTTAATTTAAATACATGTTTTATGGAAAGTCATGATATGCGTATGAGGTGTATGTGATGATAAGAGATATACCGAGCCTCGTCATGGCCGGGTACGGAAGACATATATGTGATATTGTCGAGCCACTACGTGGCCGAATACGGATACTGTCGAGCCACTACGTGGCCGAATACGGATACTGTCGAGCCACTACGTGGCCGAATACGGATATTGTCGAGCCCCACGTGGCCGAATACGGATAATGTTCAAATGTGTATAAACAGATACGACACTATGATAGGTATGTGTATGTGTTATGATGAATGCGAGATGATAATTTGTTGTGCTAAGATCATGATATGCTTATGTGACGTATAATGATGTTAAGGATGATACCGAGCCTAGATGGTCGGGTACGTGATTGTACTACATTATAAATTATTGCATATGTAAGTATGTGAATGTAACGAGTGCGTCATTAGAGGAATAAAGAGGTAAGTATGTATGGCGAACGTTAGAAAGGTATTATGAGAAATGGACAGTCCCTTTACCTTATGCTATCCCTTATGTTCCTATTGTGCATTATTATTGTTCATGCTTTACATACTCAGTACATATTTTGTACTGACGTCCTTTTCTTTAGACGTTGTGTTCATGCCCACAGGTAGACAGGGGGACGGTGCAGATCCATAGTAGCTATCAGCAGATCGACAGGAGCCCTCCTTTACTCCGGAGGTGCTATTTTGAGATGTTATTTTGTGTATATATATATACTGGGCATGACGGGGTCCTGTCCCGTCTATATGTTCAGTGTTCTAGTAGAGGCTCGTAGATACGTATGTGTGGGTAGCATGGTCTCACAGTCTTTATGTATATGTATGTATATATTATTTTGATAGCCTAGATGGCTGATGTTTATAAAGTAAATATGTTTCAAATCAAAGTCGTTTTTCTATGATTATGAATGATAAGAAATATGAATAAAGGCAGGGTAAGTAATAGAATGGGTGGTGCTCGGTGGTTAGCCCCGGGTACCCGTCATGGCCCTAGTCGGGTCGTGAGAATTTTCCCATAAACTCCTTGTGAAAATCCGCACATGAATGCTCCACCAACTGATTCTCTATCTCGTTGATCTGTTCAGCATCAGTTATTTGGAATAATCATAAAAAATCTGTATATGGCTTGAATTGTTTCTTGAACGTTATTCCATGGGCTTTGATCTGGAGCTGATCTTTAAGTTGCCTGAAGATGTCAAATCCAACAATGAGATCTTTTCCTGGGACATCTGATCCAATCAGCTTTGTTCGAAACTTCAACCCTGGGAAGAATTCAATTGTGATTGGATGCTTTGTGATGACTGTGGTGGTTAGGACTCCGGTCAGCAGCGGTGTTGAAATCTTTGAAATGTGGAATCCATTGATCCTCAGGAAGGACGGCTGGGTTCATCAGTGAACATGCCGCTCCAGTGTCCATGAAAGCAATAACCTGGATTGGTTTATCCCATTTGGATGGATAAACTTTAAGCTGGACCTGTGGGATCACCATGATGCTGTTGATATCTTCTTGAGCCTTTCTCTCTGGTTCTGAAATCTGGTAATATTCATCGCCATATTCTTCGTACACACCCATGGTATCAGAGCCAGTCCATCTCTTTCGGAGAGAGGAGCAGTTTAGTAAAAATATGTCTGAGTCGTTACCATCTGCGTCCAACCCTTTTAAGTCCTTAGCAAAAATAAATATGTCTCCTACTCTGTATAAAACCTTTTCTTGCAAATATGACTACCTTTATGAAGTTGATATTTTACCTGATGGAAACAAAGTGTCTCCCACCGACCTACCCCTCATAAACCCATATTCTGCTTTTGCTAAAAAGGCATGTTCCCCGTGGTCACAAATCCGTTCTCTAGTCCAACCAAAGCCCAAAGAAGCTAAAGAATATGTTGGTGCCTCAAAACTTGACCAGCACCCTATTCTAGCAACTCAAGAGGAACAATCCATCACTCTGCAGATTCTACATGATTTTCCTAGACAGTGGAAAAATCATGGTTTCACCTATATCCATTTTGGTGCTATTAGAATTGCATTAACATATCATGGAAGAAAAGGCCAACATGTTGTAGCTCGCCTTGCCCTTCTTGATACCAGATATAATAAGTACCAACATGCGAATTTGGGCACCACAGAAGTCACTCTAAATGCTGGGACAGTTTTTGTCACTATATTTCCAAATTTTAACATGTCCCCAGTATGATCCATATCTAACGGAGGCTTTAAAGCTCCAAGTCCAAATTCAAGGTGCTCCACAAGCTAAAAATGCTATTCAGGCTACTTTACACAACCAAATAGCTTGGCGAGTTCAGAATCATGCTATGGATCTCTCTTTTCCAAGTGGAGAAAAGGCTTTGCTCTTAAAAGTAGATGCCACCAACGGAACTACCATGTGCACCCAAATCCCAAAACAGCTCTCTAGAGAAGAACTTATCAAAGCCCTTCCAGATACATGGGTCACTAATTATGAAAAAGCGAGAGAACTGTTGAACCTCTTCAATCTCTCGAACCCACTTTTTCCAAAAAACCCGATAAAACAACAGCCATAAGCTTTGACCACTCTCACCTTAAAAAACCCAACAAAATAACCTTCTCTTTCCTGATGTACCAACCCACTTATAACCAAGCACACCAAGATGGCCCCGAAACATTCGCTTACCATCTCCCAAGTATGATGAGCGAACATGACTGGATAAAGCAGTTCGATAATGAAGGTCATGACGTATGGTGGTTCAAATGTCCTTTCACGGGACACTGCCCATGGGATATCCAATGTGACTGTCAAGAATGTCTTGATGATGAAATTGAATGGGATGAACATCATACAAGAGGAGCCAAATCAAAGAAAAAAGGGGGAAACTCTGAAAGAGTGTTCCGAACAAGGTATGAAGAAGGAGACTCGTCTATCGGTTCACTAAGCCATCCAGGAAAATATGAATTCCTTGTTTCGTACAAACCCCAAAAACTGGCCACCTCTCCCTAACCAAAATTTACATCACAAACCTTCAAACCCAAATATCTCAAAGCCGTAAATATTCATGATGAACCCACTCAAGCTCCAAATACACCCCCGAATTTCCTTCACAACAACCTTTTGAGAAGGATGGTGCAAGCCATGCCCCAAAAATTCCAAGGAAAAATGTTGTGTTGCCCACAAGAGAAAAGCCACCAACAAGTGAAGTGGAAGCGACAATCAATTGGCAATCCGAAAATGCCATTTGCCAAAACAAAGTGTTAACTAATATTAGCACTTCCATCAGAAATGTTACACACGGGGAATAAGATGATGAGCAGGGTGGAGACAATTGAGAAAAAGGTGGAACAAGCATCTTCTCAGCATGCTGGACTGATCAAAGCCCTGGAATTGCGTATGACAAACATGCAGTATGAGATTTGTCCACCAGGCACTTCCCTTTTCCATTTCTTTAACAAACAACAAAAAGGAAGTGGTCGACCTTAAACAACAAATACGACTGAGATATGGTCACCTTGAACCGCAAAAAACACAAAGCTGCCAATCAAAACCCACCTTTTTTCCCCATGTCCTCACAAACATACTCACCACCAAAGCTTGACCATTCTTTCACTATGTTCCCATCCACAAAATGAGACCCTATGCCTTTTACCCAAAAATAAAATAATGAACCTGAGTTTGACATTGCAAAAATGGTTTGGGAAAGGAAAGACTCTATGGCGGCCCAAAAGCAGTCCAAACGGAAGAAAGAACTCGAGGAAGGTTCAAAAGAACCCGAGCTGGAAAACTTGATGATCTCGGCCCACAATATTCCTAACCTCTACGTGGCCCAACCCACAAATGATATAGAGGAGGATGATACCCTAGGATCCAGTGACCAAGATTCATATGATACTGATCCTACGGAAGCAAGCGTTGAGAAAAGCGAAGATTCCTCAGTTGACTCTTCAGAAGAAAATCACCCACCAATATTCATGAATCAACCCAGAGAACCAGAAATCTCTGAAGTAGATGATGATCGTGACGGGAGGACAGACGAGCCAATTCCAGAAAGAAGGCCAGAACCAACAACAGCAAAATTCATTGGAACTGGATTCCATACTTTCGATCTAGTAGATATCAAAGTATCAAGTTGGCCCCAAAGGATCCAAGATTTCGTCACTTGGATGGTGACAAAGAATCTTGTCAAACGGGAAAAGTATATGATCCTGTCAGAATTCACTTCAAGGTTCTCCGGAATTCTCAGAGACTGGTTGAATTCGCTTGGGACACAGGACAAAAATATGTTTCTCACATCCCAAGACTTTGCTTACAACATCAAAATACTCCAAGAGGTATTTTGTGGAGATACCGGCCAAAGGCAAGAAAAACTAAGGAGACATTTCTTCGAAATGAAATGCTACATACTTTCTTTGGATTCTTAGATTAAACAAAAATAAAATACATAGTAAAACTTTCAAAATCTTTTGTCGTTTCCAATTAAACACAATCTGTAAACATAAGGGCTCTGTAACATAATGTATAATAAAAACACATCGGCTCGTGGAACCATTTTCAAAACTGACACACTAAACCCACGACTCTGTCTGCAAAGTCTCTAATTTCGAACAAACTGCACAGCACATATAATCTGACTCGGTAGCACTCCAGGTACAAATGGAGTCTACCAACTCCGCCGGAACGTCTCTGCCATAGCTCTTACTTGTCCGAGTGTACCTGCGCGGCATGAAACGCAGCGCCCACAAAAAGGGGCGTCAGTACGAGTAATGTACTGAGTATGTAAGGCATGAATAATATCACGAAATCATAATAGAGAACATAAAACACAACATAGGAGAGTGATATAACCTGTATCTCTGTTTGTCTACCATGACAGATATTATGCAAGTTAGCTTTACCTTTTGGAGTACTATATAGATACTGCAAGTAAACTGCCCGACCGTGTAGGTGCGGTGTATAACTGCCCGACCATATAGGTGCGGTGGACTACTGCCCGACCATATAGGTACGGTGTAACGCTTTCTGAGCAGACCATGGAATAAAGGAGTAATCTGTCATCTGAGTGCCCCTTGGGGCGGATGCCATGCATGCTAGCTTTTAAAAAAAAAACATGTAAATATCTGTAAGTAAACTGCCCGACCACGTAGGATCGGTGTATAACTGCCCGTCCATATAGGAACGGTGTATAAGCCCGCGTCCAGGCCTCCCGCGTCCGGGGTATAATCTGCCCACTGCAGTGGTGTGTCTGCCCGGCCGCCCGTCGGACGGCACGGTGTCATAAAATAAATCATATGTAAAAATAAAGCATGCATGAGAGCCCAAGTGAAAACTACAACTCTATCGGAGTGACGTAAGGTCGGTAACCTCCGATCACATTATGGATAATCAGGATCGCCCTGCTCACCTTGAAGGAACAATTATAAGGCGAGACTATCAATCAAGGATAACATCACGGGAAAACATAAAACAGGGTCATGACATATCATTTCATATACTTTGAAACCTCTAAAATAGTCATTATCCAAAAATTAGCTTAACATTTCATATCGTCGTATTCATGGTAAGAACATATCCTTGACATATTCGTCCTAGTCATTTTCTCATATCTAGCATCATCATTGTCATCATAAAATCATAGTCGTTGTTTTGATCATAAAAACTTTCAAGAATCGTAAAACTTAGATTTTGGAGAAAAATGGATATTTTGGAAAACATTCATAAACTTTTAGGAAGGAAAATCATGCTTTGGAATCATAACTTCTAACTTTTGAAAATAAGGACGTTATGGGAACATTTATAAAATCGCAACGTATGATTCATGCCATAGAAGGAAAAAGGACGAGCCTTAACATACCTGTGCCGCGCCTTACTAGCTACGCTTATCCATCCAAACTTGTTAGTCTACATTCAAGAGAGTTGACATAATCATTAGACTCATCACCATATACTTATCTCAATCCTTCAAACAAATTCATTTATATCCTGCCGAAATTTCGGCAAAGATCTCCTCTCAAATATACCATCCCCGAGAATCTAACTCGGCAAATTTTAATCAACAATAATCCGGAATTCAACCCGGCCAAACCAACAACAATACTAGCAATTATTCTAGCAACACTTCAATATTCAATTCTATTCAATTCAATTCAATTCAATTCAATTTGCATAATGTTCCAACAACTCAATCGACATACTACTTTATCCGAAACCTTCAATTTCACCAACAACCATACATTTCATTATCATTCATATACGTTAACTTCATCAACAACCTTCATTCTATATCACATAATCCATAACAACAACAACTAGAATGTCCAATAAAATCAATTTGCCACAATTTACCAAATCCTATACCATTCGGCCACAACACTTTCTACATATTTTCATGAACTTCACCCATTTCTTGACATTACAACAACAACCAACATTTTACATATAATTAATTCATTCTTTTCTACACAACACAATACCACACATACGGCCCATGTCCAACATTCACAACTTCAACCAAAATCATCAAACTTTCATTGTCAACATAGAATTCACAACAACAATAATCAAAATACCAAATAAAATACTTGGTTCACCATTACCATACCATGCCAACCTCACGGCCACATGCACAACACAATTTATTTTCATGATTTTCATTTATTTCTCCACACTACATCATTCACAAGCATCCATAACATAGGAAAGGAGGTTAATTCTTACCTTTTTCTACTTATCTCCTTCCCTGACCCAAGTTGCTCCTTGCAAGAATTGTTGTTTTTCTTGTTCTAACAATTATGTTATGTTGGAGAGAACCCTTGAATTAGTATAAATACTAGAAGAATGAAATTTTGGATCAAGAATTGGAGGCTTGGAATTTATTTTTTTTTCCTTTTCTTGGCTTGGCCGAAGCCTTGCCCTTCTCCTTTTTTTTTTTTTTCTTTCTCTCTTTCTTTCTTTCTCTTCACCCTTGTATTAAAATGATGAACTAGTCATCTTTCCATATTTGCATCTTAGTCCCTCAAGTATGGCCTCATGTCCCCTTTCTTCCTCTTCTAGAATTTTCCTCCTTTTTCTTGATTTTTCTTTTCTTTCCTTTTTTTTTTTTTTTTTTGCCAACTTGCCTCTTTTCATGAAACTTCTTGAAGGCTTTGTGAAATTACCATTTTGCCCCTTGGCTTTTACATTATTACCTGAGACCTTTTTGCGAACTTCCCTTTTTACCCTCAACCTTTCTCAATATTTCCACATTAATAATATTCATAAATAATATTCATAACCAACTTGCTCATTAATATAATTTTTGGAAACGGTCTTGCCCTCGACATTCCTCGACTATCTCGAAATATTCGAACGTACAAAGTACGGGCTATAACATCCTCCCCCCCTTTAGAACATTCGTCCTCGAATGTTTAACTGACCTTATGGGGCGTCATAATATTTCGGGAGGGTCCCTTTTATAGCTGCTCTTTCCTTTATGCCCGTTTCTTATCCTTTACCTTATTCTCCTTATAATCGAACTCCTCGGTTTTTACATGAATTCTTAATCCGTGTCATGGATTTCCTTTTGCCAATCTGTCGAAGTATCCCTCGTACTTCCATATGCTTTTCCTACTTTTTGGACTGTGGCGATTCCTCTTTAAGTCCAATATAATATGTTCTCCCCCCCTTTTAAGGGGTTCCTTATATGCCAACAGTCCTTTTATGAAGTCTTCGTCTATACCTTATTCCTTGTCTACCTTCCCAACTCTGTGTCTAACATATCGGACACTCCTAATCCTAAGTTTTTCTTTTACTTTCTGCCTATGTCATCATTTTGTCCCCATTTCCGTACCCTTTCGTTCACTATTCGTCCTTCCACTTACGTAAATCACCTGCTCATAATTCCTCTTTAACTGCGCGTCTGTGCTGCAGCTGTACGTCCATATTTCGCAAGTGTTCCGCTACTTTTGTTCTTAGCACAGAATCCTTACAATTTTCACTCTCTCTTCATCCTTATTCATCGGGTCTTTAACTATATTTGTGATGCTATAACCGAGCGGTCTCTTATGCACGCTCCCTCCATTGTATTTTATTTCCGCTAAGATCAATTCCCTCAGACCTCACATGAATTCCTATTCCACACCTTCAACTTCCACTCGGCAATGTCGACCCCTTACCTTTATATACCTTTCAATACCGAAGTCCTATAACATCGTCACTAAACTTAGTTACTCCTTCTCTTACTTCACATTTCCTTGTCACGGTTACTATTCCTTTAGCCTCACTTATTGCAATTAGTTCTCGAATTCCCTACATTCCTCTCCTGTCTTCTTTTACCACACTCTATCCCCTTTTCACATGCTTATTTCGAGTCCCTTCCTAAATAGCCTCGTGTTTTGCCGGTAGTTTTTTTTCTCGGGAGCTTCACTTACTGAGGTTTCTTACCTTTCTCTTCCTTCCGTCACTTTGATCCCTTCATGTTCCACCTACTCCCTCTCTTTCTTTTCCAACTATCGTTTCCAATCTCAACCTATAATAAAATGATAACAACTTATTTTGCAATACTTGTACCATTTACTCTTGCTGTCACTCAAACTTCGGTACCCTTACTCGATTGATGCCTTTTATACCGTAGCTTCGATTGCTGGGACTCACATATCCACCGATACAATCATATATGGGATATCCTACACCTTCATATATATATATATATATATATATATATATAATTACTGTCAACTAGCCCATAAAATACGTCCAAACGCTGTTCAAGCCTATCTTAATTCCAGGGCTGTGATGCACTTCCTGTCTCTTCGCCGAGCAAGTCCGCCGTCCTACGCGTCTTCTTATGGTCTCCGACCATCCCATACGCTCTAGTTTCCTTAGGCTACCCTATCTTTTCATTTGTCTCTTATATCTCAATCTATAGAATTTCTTGCCTACTTCCCAGGGGGTCACCCATCATAAAATTGCTCTCACCTGAGCACGCTTAACCTCGAAACTTTGGTGGAATCCGGTGCCTTAATGCCGATATAATCGCGTCCACTTCCTCGTATGACCTTTATTACATGTTCGGAGCAAGTCGAAGTCTTACCGATTCTCGAAACATTTTCGTAACACGTCCTTTCTTTTGTAATTACTATTTTGCCCTTTTCGATTCCCGAATGTTCACCTTCCACCGTGTGTATGACTACTTCTTGTCCTGAGCCTCCAGATTCCCGAGGGTAGTGATCGCACCTTCATCGTCATGCCAAATCCATAACCTTTCTTGAAACGACGCATCTCACTTATTGCCTATGTACCGTATTTTCTTTCCACGCTCCTTCCTGTTAGACAAATCCATTCTGGCAGGATCTCCTTTACCATGCCTACTATCCCAAATCTGTACGTCGCAAATATCGCTAACACCTCGCAGAACATACAGCCTTATGACACATTCCAGTGGTCCAGTGCTTCCAGTTTCAGGTAACAAAATAATTACGTTAGGACTTACCTCTATGGCCTTTCATAGCATCGTTTGCCTTCTTCTGTCGTACGTCTGGCTTATATAAGGAACTTCATTTTCTTATGACTTGGCTCTATCGCACGATCTTAGAACAGAAGGAAGGTCAACAATTCCTAGATGCCCCGCAGCCTCCTGTTTATAAATGTGGCCGGCTTCACACCCATAAACAGGACTCTACCGGACACGACTTTGCAAACAACCCTTAGACCGACCTGCTCTGATACCACTTTGTCACACCCCAATCCTACTAGGGTGTGATGGGCACCCGACCCCATATTCGGAGCCGAGCGAACCCGCTGACTCTTATTACATACATACTTTCTTTGGATTCTTAGATTAAACAAAAATAAAATACATAGTAAAACTTTCAAAATCTTTTGTCGTTTCCAATTAAACACAATCAGTAAACATAAGGGCTCGTAACATAATGTATAATAAAAACACATCGGCTCGTGGAACCATTTTCAAAATCGACACACTAAACCCACGACTCGTCTCGCAAAGTCTCTAATTTCGAACAAACTACACAAAGACATATAATCGACTCGGCAAGCACTCCCGGAGTACAAAAAACTGGAGTCTACCAACTCCGCCGGAACGTCTCCTGCCATAGCTCTTACTTGTCCGGTGTACCGCGCGCATGAAACGCAGCGCCCACAAAAGGGGCGTCGGTACGAGAGTAATGTACCGAGTATGTAAGGCATGAATAATATCACGAAATCATAATAGAGAACATAAAACACAACATAGGAGAGTGATATAACTCGTATCTCTCTTTGTCTACCATGACGATATTATGCAAGTTAGCTTTACCTTTTGGAGTACTATATAGATACTGCAAGTAAACTGCCCGACCGTGTAGGTGCGGTGTATAACTGCCCGACCATATAGGTGCGGTGGACTACTGCCCGACCATATAGGTACGGTGTAACGCTTTCTGAGCAGACCATGGAATAAAGGAGTAATCTGTCATCTGAGTGCCCCTTGGGGCGGATGCCATGCATGCTAGCTTTTTAAAAAAACATGTAAATATCTGTAAGTAAACTGCCCGACCACGTAGGATCGGTGTATAACTGCCCGTCCATATAGGAACGGTGTATAAGCCCGCGTCCAGGCCTCCCGCGTCCGGGGTATAATCTGCCCACTGCAGTGGTGTGTCTGCCCGGCCGCCCGTCGGACGGCACGGTGTCATAAAATAAATCATATGTAAAAATAAAGCATGCATGAGAGCCCAAGTGAAAACTACAACTCTATCGGAGTGACGTAAGGTCGGTAACCTCCGATCACATTATGGATAATCGGATCGCCCCTCGCCTCACCTTGAAGGAACAATTATAAGGCGAGACTATCAATCAAGGATAACATCACGGGAAAACATAAAACAAAGGTCATGACATATCATTTCATATACTTTGAAACCTCTAAAATAGTCATTATCCAAAAATTAGCTTAACATTTCATATCGTCGTATTCATGGTAAGAACATATCCTTGACATATTCGTCCTAGTCATTTTCTCATATCTAGCATCATCATTGTCATCATAAAATCATAGTCGTTGTTTTGATCATAAAAACTTTCAAGAATCGTAAAACTTAGATTTTGGAGAAAAATGGATATTTTGGAAAACATTCATAAACTTTTAGGAAGGAAAATCATGCTTTGGAATCATAACTTCTAACTTTTGAAAATAAGGACGTTATGGGAACATTTATAAAATCGCAACGTATGATTCATGCCATAGAAGGAAAAAGGACGAGCCTTAACATACATGTGCCGCGCCTTACTAGCTACGCTTATCCATCCAAACTTGTTAGTCTACATTCAAGAGAGTTGACATAATCATTAGACTCATCACCATATACTTATCTCAATCCTTCAAACAAATTCATTTATATCTTGCCGAAATTTCGGCAAAGATCTCCTCTGTAAATACACCATCCCCGAGAATCTAACTCGGCAAATTTTAATCAACAATAATCCGGGATTCAACCCGGCCAAACCAACAACAATACTAGCAATTATTCTAGCAACACTTCAATATTCAATTCAATTCAAATTCAATTCAATTCAATTCAATAATGTTCCAACAACTCAATCGACATACTACTTTATCCGAAACCTTCAATTTCACCAACAACCATACATTTCATTATCATTCATATACGTTAACTTCATCAACAACCTTCATTCTATATCACATAATCCATAACAACAACAACTAGAATGTCCAATAAAATCAATTTGCCACAATTTACCAAATCCTATACCATTCGGCCACAACACTTTCTACATATTTTCATGAACTTCACCCATTTCTTGACATTACAACAACAACCAACATTTTACATATAATTAATTCATTCTTTTCTACACAACACAATACCACACATACGGCCCATGTCCAACATTCACAACTTCAACCAAAATCATCAAACTTTCATTGTCAACATAGAATTCACAACAACAATAATCAAAATACCAAATAAAATACTTGGTTCACCATTACCATACCATGCCAACCTCACGGCCACATGCACAACACAATTTATTTTCATGATTTTCATTTATTTCTCCACACTACATCATTCACAAGCATCCATAACATAGGAAAGGAGGTTAATTCTTACCTTTTTCTACTTATCTCCTTCCTTGACCCAAGTTGCTCCTTGCAAGAATTGTTGTTTTTCTTGTTCTAACAATTATGTTATGTTGGAGAGAACCCTTGAATTAGTATAAATACTAGAAGAATGAAATTTTGGATCAAGAATTGGAGGCTTGGAATTTTTTTTTTCTTTTCTTTCTTGGCTTGGCCGAAGCCTTGCCCTTCTCCTTTTTTTTTTTTTTTTCTCTTTCTTTCTTTCTCTTCACCCTTGTATTAAAATGATGAACTAGTCATCTTTCCATATTATATATCTTAGTCCCTCAAGTATGGCCTCATGTCCCCTTTCTTCCTCTTCTAGAATTTTCCTCCTTTTTCTTTTTTTCTTTTCTTTCCTTTTTTTTTTTTTTTTTTGCCAACTTGCCTCTTTTCATGAAACTTCTTTAAGGCTTTGTGAAATTACCATTTTGCCCCTTGGCTTTTACATTATTACCTGAGACCTTTTTGCGAACTTCCTTTTTACCCTCAACCTTTCTCAATATTTCCACATTAATAATATTCATAAATAATATTCATAACCAACTTGCTCATTAATATAATTTTTGGAAACGGTCTTTTGCCCTCGACATTCCTCGACTATCTCGAAATATTCGAACGTACAAAGTACGGCTATAACATCCTCCCCCCTTTAGAACATTCGTCCTCGAATGTTTAATTGACCTTATGGGGCGTCATAATATTTCGGGAGGGTCCCTTTTATAGCTGCTCTTTCCTTTATGCCCGTTTCTTATCCTTTACCTTATTCTCCTTATAATCGAACTCCTCGGTTTTTACATGAATTCTTAATCCGTGTCATGGATTTCCTTTTGCCAATCTGTCGAAGTATCCCTCGTACTTCCATATGCTTTTCCTACTTTTTGGACTGTGTTGCGATTCCTCTTTAAGTCCAATATAATATGTTCTCCCCCCCCTTTTAAGGGGTTCCTTATATGCCAACAGTCCTTTTATGAAGTCTTCGTCTATACCTTATTCCTTGTCTACCTTCCCAACTCTGTGTCTAACATATCGGACACTCCTAATCCTAAGTTTTCTTTTTACTTTCTGCCTATGTCATCATTTTGTCCCCATTTCCGTACCCTTTCGTTCACTATTCGTCCTTCCACTTACGTAAATCACCTGCTCATAATTCCTCTTTAACTATACCTTCACGTTGTACCGTACGTCCATATTTCGCAAGTGTTCCGCTACTTTTGTTCTTAGCACGAGAATCCTTACAATTTTCACTCTCTCTTCATCCTTATTCATCGGGTCTTTAACTATATTTGTGATGCTATAGCCGAGCGGTCTCTTATGCACGCTCCCTCCATTGTATTTTATTTCCGCTAAGATCAATTCCCTCAGACCTCACATGAATTCCTATTCCACACCTTCAACTTCCACTCGGCAATGTCGACCCCTTACCTTTATATACCTTTCAATACCGAAGTCCTATAACATCGTCACTAAACTTAGTTACTCCTTCTCTTACTTCACATTTCCTTGTCACGGTTACTATTCCTTTAGCCTCACTTATTGCAATTAGTTCTCGAATTCCCTACATTCCTCTCCTGTCTTCTTTTACCACACTCTATCCCCTTTTCACATGCTTATTTCGAGTCCCTTCCTAAATAGCCTCGTGTTTTGCCGGTAGTTTTTTTTTCTCGGGAGCTTCACTTACTGAGGTTTCTTACCTTTATCTTCCTTCCGTCACTTTGATCCCTTCATGTTCCACCTACTCCCTCTCTTTCTTTTCCAACTATCGTTTCCAATCTCAACCTATAATAAAATGATAACAGCTTATTTTGCAATACTTGTACCATTTACTTTTCTTTGTCACTCAAACTTCGGTACCCTTACTCGATTGATGCCTTTTATACCGTAACTTCGATTGCTGGGACTCACATGTCCACCGATACAATCATATATGGGATATCCTACACCTTCATATATATATATATATATATATATATATATATATATATATATATATATATATATATATATATTATAATCAACACAAAATACGTCCAAACGCCGTTCAAGCCTATCTTAATTCCAGGGCGTGATGCGCTTCTTCCGTCTCTTCACCGAGCAAGTTTGCCTCGTCCTACGCGTCTTCTTATGGTCTCCAACCATCCCATACGCTCTAGTTTTCCTTAGGCTACCTAACTTCTCATTTGTCTCTTATATCTCAATATATCGAATTTCTCGCATACTTCCCGGGTCACCCATCATAAAATTGCTCCCACTCGAGCACGCTTAACCTCGAAACTTTGGTAGAATCCGGTGCCTTAATGCTTTATATAATCGCGTCCACTTCCTCGTATGACCTTTATTACATGTTCTCGGAGTAAGTCGAAGTCTTACCGATTCTCGAAACATTTTCGTAACACGTCCTTTCTTTTGTAATTACTATTTTGCCCTTTTCGGTCCGAATGTTCACCTTCCACCTGTGTGTATGACTACTTCTTGTCCTGGGCCTCCAGATTCCCGAGGGTAGTGATCGCACCTTCATCGTCATGCCAAATCCATAACCTTTCTTGAAACGTCGCATCTCGTTTATTGTCTGTTTATCGTATTTCCTTCCGCACTTCTTCCTTAGACAAATCCATTACGGTAGGACCTCCTTTACCATGACTACTATTCAAAATCTATTCGTCGCAAATATTGATAACACCTCGCGTAAACATACGGCCTTATGACACATTCCGGTTATTCAGAGGTGCTTCCAATTTCGGGCGACGAAACAATTATGTTAGGACTTACCTCTATGGCCTTCCATAGCATCGTCGCTTTCTTCTATCGTACGTCCGGCTTATATAGGAAAATCTTATTTCTTATGACTTGGCTCTATCGCACGATCTTAGAACAAAGAAGGTCAACAATTCCTAAATGCCCACGACCTCCGTTTATAAATGTGGCCGGCTTCACACCCATAAACAGGACTCTACCGGACACGACTTTGCAGACAACTCTTAGACTGACCTGCTCTGATACCACTTTGTCACGCCCCCATCCTACTAGGGTGTGATGGGCACCCGACCCTATATTCGGAGCCGAGCGAACCCGCTGACTCTTATTACATACATACTTTCTTTGGATTCTTAGATTAAACAAAAATAAAATACATAGTAAAACTTTCAAAATCTTTTGTCGTTTCCAGTTAAACACAATCTGTAAACACAAAGACTCTGTAACATAATGTATAGTAAAAACATGTCGGCTAGCAGGGCCATTTTCAAAGCTGACACTCTAGACCCACGACTCTGTCTGCAAAGTCTCTAACTTCGAACAAACTCCACAAAGACATATAATCTCGACTCGGCGGCAGACTCTCGGTACAAATGGAGTCTACCAACTCCGCCGGAACGTCTCTTGCAATAGCTCTTACTTGTCCGAGTGTACCGCGCGGCATGAAACGCAGCGCCCACAAAAGAGGGCGTCGACGAGTAATGTACCGAGTATGTAAGGCATGAATAATATCACGAAATCATAATAGAGAACATAAAACACAACATAGAGAGTGATATAACTCGTATCTCTCTTTGTCTATCATGATAGATATTATGCACGTTAACTTTACCTTTTGGAGTACTATATAGATACGCAAGCAAACGCCCGACCGTGTAGGTACGGTGTATAACCGCCGACCATATAGGTGCGGTGGACTACCGCCCGACCATATAGGTACGGTGTAACGCTTTCTCGAGTAGACCATGGAATAAAGGGAGTAATCGTCATCCGAATGCCCCTTGGGGCGGATGCCATGCATGCTAGCTTTTTAAAAAAACATGTAAATATACGTAAGTAAAAGCCGGCCCGACCCCGTAGATCGGTGTATAACCGCCCGTCCATATAGGAACGGTGTATAAGCCCGCGTCCGTGCCTCCCGCGTCCGGGTATAATCGCCCACCTGCAGGTGGTAATGTACGCCGCCCGTCGGACGGCACGGTGTCATAAAATAAATCATATGTTAAAATAAAGCATGCATGAGAGCCCAAATGAAAACTACAACTCTATCGGAGTGACTTAAGGTCGGTAACCTCCGATTACATTATGAATAATCAGGATCGTCCTGCCTCACCTTGAAGGAACAATTATAAGGCGAGACTATCAATCAAGGATAACTTCACGGGAAAACATAAAACAGGGTCATGACATATCATTTCATATACTTTGAAACCTTTAAAATAGTCATTATCCAAAAATTAGCTTAACATTTCATATCGTCGTATTCATGGTAAGAACATATCCTTGACATATTCGTCCTAGTCATTTTCTCATATCTAGCATCATCATTGTCATCATAAAATCATAGTCGTTGTTTTGGTCATAGAAACTTTCAACAATCGTAAAACTTATATTTTGGAAAACATTCATAAACCTTTAGGAAGGAAATTCATGCTTTGGAATCATAACTTCTAACTTTTAAAAATAAGGACATTATGGGAACATTTATAAAATCGCAACGTATGATTCATGCCATAGAAGGAAAAGGGACGAGCCTTAACATACCTGTGTCGCGCCTTACTAGCTACGCTTATCCATCCAAACTTGTTAGTCTACATTCAAGAGAGTTGACATAATCATTAGACTCATCACCATATACTTATCTCAATCCTTCAAACAAATTCATTTATATCCCAACAAATTTTTTACAAAGATCTCCATCCGTAAATACACCATCCCCGAGAATCTAACTCGGCAAATTTTAATCAACAATAATCCGGGAATTCACCCCGGCCAAACCAACAACAATACTAGCAATTATTCTAGCAACACTTCTGTTATAGCCCGTATTTCGTACGTTTGGAAATTTCAAAGTCGACGTGGAAAGTTAAGGGCGTGACCATTCTCCAAAATTTTTCTAATGTACAAGTTGGTTATGAATAATATTTATGAACATTATTAGTGTGGAAATATTGGGAAAGGTTAAGGGCAAAAAGGAAGATTCGCAAAATGGATCATGGTAATATTATGGAAGCCTAGGGGTAAAATGGTAATTTTGCAAATATTCAAGAAAATTCAAGAAAGGGCCATTATGGCCGTATGGCATGTGTGTGTGTGCAATATTTAAACTAATGGGGATTAAAGTGTACAAAAGAAGACATTTGGTCTTCTTTGACCATGTGAGAAAATTCAAAAGAAATTCAAGAAAAGAAAAAGAAAACTCTAGAAAAATAAAGAGGAGGGCATGTGGCTATTTTGTGATTGGAGGGACCTAATATATATATATAGGAGAGACTTCATCTTTTAGTTGAAGAAATTGGGAGAAAGAAAGAAAGCAAGAAGAGAGGAATATAGTAGGCATTCGGCCATGGCTCTCAAAATTGAGCCATGGGAAAGTGACTTAGAAAAATTATTTTCTTCCACTTTTACTACCGAATGGAAGGCCCTCTACAACATGGAGTAAGTGTTAAAGCAAGAAGAAGGCTTTTTGGTGTCATGTACCAATCCTAAACCAAGTGGGAAGTTGAAGAGAAAGGTAAGGTTTCATCTCTTTTTGTGTGTCATGGATGGTTCATATATGTGTAGGTTGAAGAAATGAATGAAATAAATGAAAATATGTATGTTGCATGTTGGTCGAATATATATATATATGTAGGGTTGGATCGAAATGATGAATTAATACTATTTAGTAATTTGATTGTTGTGTTGTGGAAGGTAGTTATAGCCGTGTGTTGTGCTACGAGTTGGCCGTGCATGTGTTGTGTTGCATGGAAAGAAATGGATAAATTTTACTTAGTCTTGTGTTGTTGTTGAATGTATAGAGATGGAGGAAATGCATGAAAATATGTAAGAAGAAGTTGTGATAACCGAATAGTAGTGGTTGGTAAGTTATGGTAAATTGACGAAATTTGACATTTTAGTTGTCGTCGTTATGGATCATGTAATGTAGAATGAAGGTCGTCGTTGAAATTAATATAGATAAATGATAATGAAATATATGGTTGTTGTTGAAGTTAAAGGTTTCGGATAAAGTGGCATGTTAATTGAGTGATTGGAATGTTATATAAATTGAATTGAATTGAATTGAATTGGATATTGAAGTGTTGCTAGAATACTTGTTGGCATTGTTAATAGTTTGGCCGGGTTGGATTCCGGATTGTTGTTGATTAAAATTGGCCGAGCTAGACTCTCGGGGACGGTGTATTTATAGGGGAGATCTTTGCCGAAATTCCGACGAGACCATAAGTGAATGAACTTGAAAGGTTACAACAAGTATATGTCAATGAATCTAATGACAGTGCTGATCTTCTTGAATGTAGACTAACAAGTTCGGACGAATAAACGTAGCTAGTAAGGCGCGGCGCAGGTATGTTAAGGCTCGTCCCTTTTCTTTCTATGGCATGATTCGTATGTAAGATTTTATAAATGCTTCCATAACGTCCTCATTTCCAAAAGTTAGAAGTAATGGTTCCAAGGTATAATTTCCTTCTTAAAAGTTTATAAATGTTTCCCAAAATATTCATTTTTCTCCAAAATCCAAGTTTTACGATTTTTGAAAGTTTTTATGATTAAAACAACGACTATGATTTGATGATGACAATGATGATGCCGTATATGAGAAAACGTCTATGATGAATATGTCAAGAATATGTTTTTACCATGAATACGACGATATGAAATGTTAAGCTATTTTTGGATAATGACTACTTTAAAGGTCCCAAGTATATGAAACGATGCCTTATGATCCTGTTCTATGTTTTCTCATGATGTTACTCTTCATTGTTAGTCTCGCCTTATATTAATTGTCCCTTCAAGGTGAGACACGACGCCCATGGCTATTCCATAACATCATCGGAGGCTACCGACCTTACGTCACTCCGATAGATACATGACTTTCTTTGGGCTCTCCTGCATGCTTATGTGATATATGTATATGATATGTATATGATATGGGGGATATGGGGAAGGGAGACATGTTGCGCTATAAGACGCATTGCCACCTGGTCAGCTGGCGTTATCATCCCGGACGCGGGATACATGGGGGAGTCGACGTATTCGGCGCTATGACATGATATGTTCTATTTTCATATGTATACGAAAAAGAAATGTTTTCAAAGGAAAGGATAAGCATGCATGGCATCCGCCCTAGGCGGCATTCATATGCACAGGTTATCTTCTTTCTCATGACATGTTCTAAGTTTCCATATGGTTATTGTTCACATTTATATCCCTTACTATGTTATTGTTTATGCCTTACATACTCGCACATTGCTCGTACCGACGCCCTTTTCGTGGGCGCCGCGTTTCATGCCGCGCAGTACACTCGTATAAGTAAGAGTTATTGCGAGAAGACGTTCCGCCGGAGCCGGTAGACTCCATTTGTACCGAGGCCGCCGAGTCGATTATATGTCGTCTGCGCTTTGTTCAAAGTTAGAGACTTTGCGTAGCAGTCGTGGGTCTAGAGTGTCAGCTTTGAAAATGGCCCATTAGCCGACATGTTTTTATTATACATTATGTTACAAAGTCCTTACGCTTACAGACTGTGATTAATTTGAGAAACGACAAAAAAAAAAAAGTTTTTGAAAGTTCTACTATGTATTTTACTTTCATTTGATTTAAGAATCCAAAGAGAATATGTGTGTAACAAGAGTCCGCGGGTTCGCTCGGCTCCGAATATGGGGTCGGGTGCCCATCACACCCTAGTAAGATCGGGGTGTGACAAAGTGGTATCAGAGCAGGTCGGTCTAAGGGTTGTCTGCAAAGTCGTGTCCGGTAGAGTCCTGTTTATGGGTGTGAAGCCGGCCACATTTATAAGCAGGAGGCTGCGGGGCATTTAGGAATTGTTGACCTTCTTTCTGTCCCATGATCGTGCGATAGAGCCAAGTCCTAGGAAAATGAAATCTCCTATACAGGTTTTACCTACGACAGAAGAAAGTGAGAAGCGATACGGAAAGTTACAGGGGTAGGTATTGATATTCTGTCCTGTCATCGAAACTGGGGGTTCTGGATGGCTAAGATGTGTCGTATACATGTGAATGCCTGTAAGGTATTGTTAATATTTGCTGTGTGCAGACTTGAATAGTGAGAATGATAAAGGAGGCCCTACCAGAATGGGTACGTCTAAGAGGAAAAAGCACGGAAAGGAAATACGATAAACCGGCAATAAGCGAGGTGCGACGTTTCGTAAAGATTATGAATTTGGCATGACGATGAAGGTGCGATTACTACCCTCAGGAATCTGGAGTCCCAGGACAGGAAGTAGTCATACACACAAGTGGGAGGTGAATATTGGGAACCGAAAAGGGTAAAACAGTAATTGTAAAAGAAGGACGTGTTACGGAAATGTCCCGGAATCTGTAAGGCTTCAATTTGCCCCAGATCAGGTAATAAAGGTCATGTGAGAGAGCGGACGCGATTATATCGCATTAAGGCACGGATTCCACCAAAGTTTCGAGGTTAAGCGTGCTCGAGTGGGAGCAATTTCGGGATGGGTGACCCCCCGGGAAGTCGGCAAGAAATTCCGATAGATTGAGACATAAGCGACAAATGAAAAATTAAGGTAATCTAAGGAAAACTAGGATATGGGAATGGTCGGAGACCATAGGAAGACGTGTAGGACACGACGGACTAGTTCGTTGAAGGGACGAGGGTGTCTCACGCATTTCCTGAAATTAGGATAGGCTTGAACAGCGTTTGGAAGTATTTTGTGGGTTAGTTGATAATTATATATATATATATATATATATATATATATATATATATATATATATATATATATATATATATATATATATATATATACGAAGGTGTATGATATCCCATATATGATCGTATCGGTGGACACGTGAGCCCCGAATCGAAGCTACGGTATGAAAGGTATCAATCGAGTAAGGGTACCGAAATTCGAGAGACATCAAGAGCAAATGATACAAGTGTTGCAAAGTAAGCTGTTATTATTCTACTATAGGTTGAGGTTGGAAATTCTAATGTGACGATAGTTGGAAAAGAGAGAGAGTGAGTAGGTGGAAAATGAAGAGATTAAAGTGATGGAAGGGTGAAAGATAGGGAACCTCGGTAAAATGGAACTCTCGAAAAAAACTACCGCAAAACACGAGACTATTCGGGAAAGGACTCGAAATAAGCATGTGAAAAAGGGGTAGAGTGTGGTAAAAGAAGACAGGAGAGGAATGTATGGGATTCGAGAACTAATTGCGATAAGTGAGGCTAAAAGAATAGTAACAGTGACAAGAAAATGTGAAGTAAGAGAAGGGATGACTAAGTTTAGTGACGATGTTATAAGACTTTGGTATTGAAAGGTATATAAAGGCAATGGGTCGACGTTGTCGAGTGGAAGTTGAAGGTGTGGAATAAGAATTCATGTGAGGTCTGAGGGATTTGATCTTAGCGGAAATAAAATAAAATGGAGGGAACATGCATAAGAGACCGCTCGGTTATAGCATCACAAATATAGTTAAAGACCCGATGAATAAGGATGAAGAAAGTAAAAATTGTAAGGATTCTATGCTAAGGGCAAGACGACATGGACGCACAGCTGCAACGTGAAAGTGTAGTTAAGGAAATTTTTGAGTAAGTGAGCGAAGCAAGGGAGAACATATTATATTGGACTTAAAGAGGAATCGCAACACAGTCCAAAAAGTAGGAAAAGCATACGGAAGTACGAGGGATACTTCGGCGGATTGGTGAAAGGAAATCCATGACACGGATTAAGAGTTCATGTAAAGACCGAGGAGTTCGATTATAAGGAAAATAAGGCAAAGGATAAGAAACTGGCATGAAGGAAAGAAGCGGCTATAAAAAGAACCCTCCCGAAATATTATGACGCCCCATGAGGTTCATTGAACATTCGAGGACGAATGTTCTAAAGGGGGGAGGATGTTATAGCCCGTATTTTGTACGTTTGAAAATCTCAAAGTCGACGGGAAAGTTAAGGCGCGATCGTCACACCCTTAATCCGATAGGGTGTGATGGGCACCGACCCTTACTTAAGGGCCGAGCGAACCTCCGACCGTCATAGTACTCGTAGTCATAATGGGCCCTTAACCAGATCATAAATGCATAATGAAAAATTTTTGAAAAACGAACATACTTTATATCTTTCAAACCAACATAACTTGCGACCATACAAAATCTGTAATATCATGTATAGCAATACGACGGCTTATAGAGCCGCTCATAACGGACATCTTATATACATGACTACCGCAAAGTCTCTAACATAATCGAGATACCATAACACACGTATACACCGACTCGGCAAAGACTCCGGATAAAATGGAGCTCGCCAATCCCGGGAACACCTTCTCGCTAATGTCTTCACTCACCAGGGTGTACCGCGCGGTACGAACGCGGCCCCAGAAGAAAGCGGGTCAGTACGGAATATGTACCGAGTATGTAAGGTACGAAAGCGAAGATAATGGCGGCATAAAGCATGAATATAAACATCATGGGATCATAGAACGGATAATGAGGTAAGAGAGTAACCCGCATACGTGAATGCCCTTTTCGGGATACCACGCATGCCCGTTTTTTTTTTTAAACTTTAAAAAAAAAACATTTCTTTTTCGTAGGCATGGAGAATAGAACTCATATCATGTCGTGTCTTGTCATAACATATCATATCATAGCGTATCATATCATATCATAGCGTATCATATCATAGCGCCGAACGACGTCGGCTCGCCCACATAGCGCCGAAATACTCCGGCTCGCCCATAAATCCCGCGTCCGGGCATCCCGCGTCCGGATGATAAGCCACCGACCAGGTGGCAATGAAACATGTTTCCCTTCCCATTCCCCCATGTATCCCTTCCCCCATCCCATGTGCATATACATATCCTTGACGTATTCGTCATAGACATTTTCTCATATCTGGCATCATCCTTGTCATCATAGAATCATGTTCATCGTTTTAGTCATAAAAGCTTTCAAAATCATCAAACTTGGTTTTTGGAGGAAAATGAATATTTTGGAAAACATCTGCAAACATTTAACAAGAAAATCATGCCTTAGAACCATTACTCCTAACGTTTGAAAATGAGAACGTTATGGAAGCCTTTAACACATCTCACGTTATTACATTCGTGGTAGAAACGTATCGTCGACATATTCGTCATCGGCATTTCTTCATATTTGACGT
>NW_026718628.1:0-13295 GCF_029784015.1 Lycium ferocissimum | reverse complement strand
TCTTGAATTTTCAACTTTCCGCAAACGGAGTTCTTTTCTCCAAACCAATTATACTACGCCGAAGAGCACCTCAAGCTTGTTACTAATTCAAGAAGAACAAGATTTTTGGATTGAAATAGAAGGCTAGGAAATTTTTCTCCTTTTTTTTTTTTTTTCCTTTTCTCTCTTGGAGCCGTGAGCTCTTCTCTTTGTTTTTCTTGATTTTTCTTTTGATTTCATGAAGCTTCTAAGGCTTAATCATCCTTTATAACTAATAAGCACATGGAAAAATTCTCATGGGCTTGGGCCATAAGTGCCATGGCCGGCCACCCCATTTATTTGGGCCCAATTTTCTCTTCTTTTTTTTTGAGCCCAATTAGCTACTTAGCAATTTCATGAAACAAATTTCCAAAATTCCGATTTTGTCCTTAACCTTCCTCGATAATTCCGCACCAATGTTTCCATAACCGACATGTTCATACTAGTAAGATCCAAATATGGCCTCATTTCTTACAAGCAAGGATTATTCCGAACTTTCCAAATGTGCAAAAATGCCGGATGTAACAACATACCTGTTTCATAAGCCAAAAGTGTACAGAAGAAACAAATGGTCAACCTAAGTACCTAAAATGCTTACTTTGCTTCCGAGACCGCATGTCCAAGAGGTGCATAAAATACGGCGCACGGTGATGTCACATGTCGGACGGAGCATGAACGTCACGTAACATTCGTATGCGATCATATATCGAACGAATATCAAACGTACGCATGTTCGATGATGTCGTATATCGATAAAATACGTAAACGTACGGAGTGCCGGACGAAATACGAACATACAAATCGTACGATGTATGTCGAAGATGACATATGTCGGACGTGTAATACGTAACCTGTCAAAATCATAAATCTCATATGTGTGTGGACGTGTCCCGGCCCTTCGATGAGGGACTCGGTAAAAGGGTCATGTATAGTTAATCGTATGTCATATATGCAAACAACGTGTCCCGGCCCTTTATTGCGGACTCGGTAGATAAAATCATGCATACCAGAATCATAGGTACATAACGTGTCCCGGCTTTATTAAGGGACTCGGTAATGTAGAATCGTGAATCGAATTCGTGCCAAATATACACTGCCGTGTCCCGCCCTCATCGCGGGTCTCGGTGGATAATATCAAATGCCATCTGGCCGCCGTCCCCATATCATCACAAACATGCACAAATAACGTGTCCCGGCCCGCAAGTACGAGGGACTCCTGAATAATGCAGAGAAGAGCACGATAACATGTCCCCGGCCCTGGACTCGGTGAATCGAATCGTATCGTGACGTACACACGAGATCATAACATGCCCGGCCCGGACTCGGTGAAAGATACATTGAGTCGCGCACGAGCAGAGTAGTGCAGAAACATATGCATATGAAATCAAACTCGATGAATACATACGCTTACCAACATTTGAAGATTCAGAACAAGTCTCGGGTTCTGCCGAGTTAGCATCGGAGAGTTATAAGTATTTACCATGCAGAAACCTCTTCGGACTTTCCAAGCGATCCGGGGTCGTGTATGGAGAACATTAAGACTTACAGAAAATATTCATATCAACTTACTTATACCCAAAGCTTAAATATCACTCTTATGTTTGCATACTTATATCGGATTTTCTATTTCAGAATATTTACACCAGAGCGCTTATATCAAAATATTCAGATCAAATCATTCGTATCGGAGCGTTTATATCCGTATAGTCAAACCGTAATTCATATCTCGAGTTACCGAATACTTATAACAAACTCGAACATTAGTCAAAAGTTTACGGTCGAGAATCGTACGGAAATAAGACAAATAAAGTAATATACATAAAGTCTCGGGTGTTGTGGGCCCACCTCGGATCAAATCAAAGTAACGAACCTAAAAATGTGGTCATTATGTCTCATTAAATTATCCTCGAAGATTTCAAGTCATTTCTTATCTTCGTTTTCAAAAAATTATGAGCACTTGAACATTTATTTACAAAGAAGCATAAGCCATTTAATTCAATTTTACTGAATGAATAGTAACAAAATTCAACCTCGGATTTCTAGAATTAGAGTGGTCCCCGAGGCACACGTTCAAGCCTATTACGTCTAAGACATGCCAAAGAAGGAAGGGGGAAAGCCTTACATACCTTTCGGACGTCTTGCGCTCGTCCAATCACGAATCCCGTTTCGCCCAGATTTGCAAATGGTCATGCTTACCAATTGTCAATAATGAACCTTTTGGCTTTCAAATCTCCAATTCCTCACTTGTCTACAAAAATGGGCAAAGATCTCCCCTATAAATACACCGTCCCGAGAATATGGCTCGGCCCAAATCAACATCAACGAAAATCCGGAATTCAACCCGCCAAACTATCAACATTACGAACACTATTCTAGCAACATTTTCACATTCAATCCATTCCATTCAATTCATATGACTTTCAAAATGATTTAATCAACATACCATACTACCCGAATCCTTCCGACTTCAATAAGAACATTAGCAACACAGTTTCTTCTTTTCAAGTTCATAAACTTCATCGACATCCCACACCTTAACAACATTAACCACAATATCACCAACACATTTTTATTCTCCAAATCCATAAACTTCCTCAACAATACACACCTTAGCGATTAGACTCATAAATAGAGAAACGGCACTAACATTATATTCACTTCCAAATCAGCCCATAACAATTCCAACATCAATTTAAACCATCAAATTCTCATTTTTGTCATAGAATACACATCAACAACAATCAAATTACTACATAGAAATTTATTCATTTTCCTACACAACATATATACTATACTCTGCCAACCCACCAACATTCACAACCTTAACCAAAATCATCAAACTTTCATTGCCAATATAGAGTCCACAACAACTACAACCAAAACACTTAAATAAGATGTTTGAATCACTACTTCTACACACATACATGCACGGCTACATACACATACACGGCCACTATGCCAACATCCATATTTTCATGATTTCTACTCATTTCTATATCCCATAACATAAACAAAACCTTCATAACCCATAAAGGAGGTTGAAACCATACCTTTCTTCTTCAACTTCTTCACTTGAGTAAAATTGTGAGTTTGCAAAAATGAATGATTTTCTTTTGCCTCAATAATCATACCATGTTAAAGAGGACCCTTGACTTAGTATAAATACAACAAGATAATAATTTTTGGAACAAAATCTCAAGGGCAAAAATTAAAGAGCTTGGCCGAATGGCCCAAGCTTGTTCTTGCTCTCTCTTTCTTTTTTTTTTCCAAGTTCATCTTATGTTAGAAGATGAATGAATATATATATATATATAATTTCCCCATCATGTGAGAGGCACATGCCTCTCTAGAATTTTCTTGAAATTTTTAAGAAAAGATGACTTTATTTATTTTCTTTTTCCCTTTTTTTTTTTTTTCATCTTTCTTCTCTTTTTGTCACATGGCCAATACGGCCTCTTTAGAATTTTCATGAAACTTGGGTGAAATTCCCATTTTGCCCCTCGACTTTTCTCAATATTACCATTTTGTCCCTAACCTTCCGCATTATTTCCACGGCCCATTTTGAATTCTCTTCTTGCCCTTAACCTTTCACAATATTTCCTTACTAACAATAGTCATAAATAATATTTATAACGACTCGTTCATTAAGAAAATTTCTGAAAATGGTCTCGCCCTTAACTTTCCACGACGACTTTGGAATTTTCAAACGTACAATATACGGGCTATAACACACCCACACTTGTTTCCACCCCCGGAAGGGATCCAAGATGAGACATCAACATTATGAGGTATGTATGCTTTCTTTTCATGCTCTTGGTCGTATTTGGCCATACTTTATTGCTATTGTGTTGTAGCCCTGTGAGGCATTATTATTGTAGGCTGTTGTGACAGGCTAGTAGTGCTATATTATAGGGGAAACTCTGGCACAATTTTTGTAGAATTCCCAAGAACTTAACATTCGAGGACGAATGTTTTTAAAGGGGGGAAGAGTGTTACACCTCGGAAAATTTCATATCGTCGTAGGGTAGATAGACTAACGCAGGGTGAGGCAGATGCGATGTCCCTACAAGTAAGAAAGGTTACTTAATGGTTCTAATTAAGATTCCAAAGACGTTTGAGGCAAGAGAAGAAAGTTCGTTGAAGAATGTTAAGCACAAGTCGTGTTTTGAAAAGGGTTTGCAAAGTACCGAGTTAATGTTGACTTAATGATGTCTTAAAGAAGAGTTATAACTCTCTTTAGATTGTTAATAAAGTGCAAAACCAGTGCTAAGAAGGTTCCATAAGGATTGGAGATCAAACGAAACGACAAGAACAAGTTCAGAGAGAAGGTGGATTATACGGCCATTTATACGGTCTATATAATATTATACGGTCCGTATAATGGTCAGTATGACCGTTACAGTGAAGGTCCATCACTGGTGGAGTTATACAGTCACTTATACAGACTGTATAAAGTTATACGGACCGTATAATGTACCGTATAATGGTTACAGAAAAGAGGATTTGTGGGGGAAATTTCACGGTGACTTATACGGACCGTACAAGTGTCTGTATAATTCACGACGGGTCAAATTTTCCCAATTATAAATATAAAACCCTAAGTTATTATTTTTATTTTTCTCACTTCTCAACTTCTATCTAAACTACTAGAACATTCCACACACTTCTTTTACAAGAATTCAAAGGAAATCAAAGATCAATATCATCAATTCAAGGGAATCAAGTGCAATGAAGTTTTCTAGGGTTGCTAGGAGTCAAGAATCTCTTGGAAGTTGAAGCTAGGGTTTTCTCTAAGTGAGGCATTTCTATCCAAAACCCATTTCTACACAATCAAAGGTGAGTTTTATGATAATTTCATGTTATTTAGAGTATTGAGTGGTTGAAAGACTTGGATTATGGAAGAAAGTAGAATATGGAGTTCATGTGTGAAATAATGGTGTTCTTGAATAGTAGTGTGACATCAATCATACTTCTTGAGATGTTTCGAGTATAATATTGTTATAAATGGTATTAAGATAATTGGAGAAACCCTATATGAGGATGAATGTGGTGTTATATTATGGCTATGGTTATGAATGACTTTGAGAGGGAATTTTGGGAATTGGATAATGTCGAACTTGTTAAGTTATGGATTATTATGTTATGAATGTTGTTATTGATGTTTGGGAGTTGTTATATCATATGGAGGAAGTTGTAGAAAACAAAGGAAATGCTACCCAATTTTCGTTAGCTTTAGCTTAAGCTTAAGTATGTTTCCGATTATCTAATCCTAGTACGAATTCTCTTGAATGTAGAATTGTGAACATTGGAGGGGAGCGTTTAATTGATAAAGTTGGATAGTCCCGTCTTTCTCTAAGGCATGATCCCTACAATATGACTTCCTTTATCTTTCCATGACTTTCTCATATTCCGAAAATTATAAGCCTACAACTATTAAGAACTAATCATGAGATAAAGATAAGAGATATGTTATGAATATGATAATGATGATGATGAGTCTAAGTCTAGAGACTCCAAAGCTTACGATATGATATTCTTATGAAGTAAATGATTCCTTGATATTATTCATTGTGGCTAGACTCACTTTATAACACTAGTTCCTTCAAGGTGAGCTATGATGATCATGACTACTCCATAATGGAATCGGGGGTTCTCGACCTTACGTCACCCCGACAGAGTTGTGGTATTCAATTGATTTCTAATGCATACTTTATGATAAGCATATGATGATGAGATTACACCGTGCCTAGATGGCCGGGCATGACACCGCTAAGGCGGGAGGCTTGAGATAACACCGTTCCTAGATGGCCAGACATGACACCACTAGTGGGCGGCGTGCGATAGTTACCCGACCGTGGGTTAACGATGATGGTATATTTGATACGCATAACATGTGTTTTCCATTAAAAGCTAAGCAGTTTATATCTTCACCTCATGTCTCATTATTTTTTTATTATGCCAGTATTATTCATGCCTTACATATTCAGTACAATGCTCGTACTGACATCATTTCTTTTTGGACGCTGTGTTCATACCCACAAGGCATACGGAGGTGGCCCGTATTCCTGTGAGCTACCCAACGGATTTACAGGAGCACTCCACTATTCCGCAGGTGCCATTTTTGACATATTATTTTGTGTATATATTTGGACACGACGGGGTTCTGTCCCATCCTTATGTCTTAGTACTCTAGTAGAGGCTCGTAGATACGTATGCGTGGGTAGTAGATCTCCCATGATGACTACATTGTATTTTTGTACATCAATTTTTTTTTGCAGCCGTGAGGGCTTATATATATGCATGTGTTGCCTCTAAGATTATATATGTCCAGGATGAGTATGATGACTAGCGTAATGAGTGGTTCTCGGTAGTCAACTCTGGATACCTGTCATGGCCCCCCAGTCGGGTCGTGACATTTTTGGTATCTCACCATGGCGAGCCCAGTAGCGCCGTAGCGGGTCCACCACGGCGGTGCCTGGCCTGCTGTGGTGAGAGTCTACCATTTAATGAAGTTTCGCTATCGCGGACTAACTCACCGCCAGGGCAGGACCGCCAAAGTGGTTCTTTCGACCGCAATGGCGAGATAGTGGATCAGAAACCTTATTTGATTTCCTTACTTCGAACCCATTCCTCCTATTCACAAAGTCTTTGATCTAGAGAGCATCTAGGGTGAATTGATGAGTTTTTGAAGTTGTTTCTTCTGGGGGTGAGTTCCTTTACCTTAACTTATGATTATCTATCATCTTAGGCTTGAATTAATGGTGGGAATGAATGGGGACTAGTTGGAGAAGTTGAGTTTCAACCTTAGCTTTGATAATTAAATTTTAGGCTTTAAATATTAGTGTAATTGGTGAGTTTTGCTAATAGTAAGATGGGATTTCATAAATTAGTAAATAATAAGCTTGAATCTCTAATCTAGATTAAGGATAAAAAGGGGATCGTTTGAAACAAGAGCGAGTAATTTGTGAGTTATGTTGCAGTTGTACAGTGTGGAGTGAAGTCGAGGGTTATGTATGAATTGGTAGGTTCAAGTATGTCATAGGCTATAGGGGATTAGTTGACTAATATAAATGACTCTAGTGTGGAGCATGGGGTAATGTTTAGTACTTAGAGGGTTATCGGGTGTTGCATCTAATATTGGACTAGGGTTGAGGGCTTTGTATCTGTTGTGTAAGTTTTGGCTAGTTCTTGCTATTACTATTATTGTAACTCTGATGAGTTGATCGAATGACAGGGACAATCGCGCGGTTTGATTAGAGGTGTTCTGGTTCAGTAATTAAGGGTCGCCTTACTGTTTATGAATAGGTTCAGTTTTGGTTTTGGGGTATTGCATCGGCAATGATCATTTCTCATTGAGATAACCAGGGTTGGTCAAAAATTTCTAGTGGAAAAACTTCTTGAAGAATGGTTTATGTGATATACCGGGTTTAGAGTGGTTTCCAATGTGAAGTTTGAGCGAGGCAAAAGAAACTCTCGGGTGTAGAGCTTGTGGCATACTACTATCTGCATGATTGACTAAGCTAGTTACAAAACTTATGGGTATGAGGCATACTTTTTGAGGTAGTGTTCAAATGATGGTCTTACTGCTGGCGAGCCAATATGATCTAAATGGAATAGGGAAGTGAAGAACTAAAATAAGAGTAGAGTTGATCGATCTTCAGGATTACTTAGCTTAGGTTTGGATTGTGGTGTTGTTGTTTTGCATTTTTTGGATGAGGTATGATTGTTAAGTACGAGAAAGAAGTCTACAGTAATGGACTAAATGGACTAAGTGTTATGATGGGTTCTGTGAGGTTTCGTGATCAGCGGTTGATAAGAAACAAATTTCAGGTGGCCGACAGGCTAAGATCTATGGGAAGTGGCTTGTGTTGTATCGAGATGGGTAATTGCATAGCACTCTTCAATGGATGAGCTAGAGTGGTCTGACGGGAAGGAAGATTTGGGAATCTCTATAAATTGGAAGTTAGAGTTATGTTTTCGAGATGAGACCGTATTCGCGGCGGTGGATGATGATATAAATATTACTGACTAGATGGCTTTGGTAAGCTATTTAGATATTAAATGTTTGGAAGAAAGTGCGCAAGGGTTAGTGCAGGGATTGAAAGACTTGATATGTTTGAAATTGTGAGCAGGTTAGGGGGAAGCACAAGGAGATTTTGATGTATTTAGAGTTCATGAGGTCTATCTGATTTGTGTATCAGGTGAAGGTTGAGAAGCATGAAGGTTATAATCTTAAGGTATAGTTTTTTGCCACTAAGTTGACGGCTTGGATAGAATTCAGCTTTTGAAATCAATGGTGACAGACATGATTGATTATACATGAGGACAAGATTAGGATTGATCACCACAGATGTGTGGTAGGACTATGATTGGCCTCGAAAGTTGGAGTCATTCGGGTGACCATTGGTGGTATTCAGGGGGTTTTTCCATTCAATCCGGGTCAGGATTGTTCGATTAGAGACTAGTGGACTATGCTTATATTTTCATAAGGACTTACGAGTTTCCTAGGAAATCACCTTCAAGGACCAGATGGTTTACATTTAAGAATTGAGGTATGAGGGGTTTACTAAGCTTTATTTGGCTTTTCAAGTGGACTTGATGATATCTTACTGAGGACAGCTACTCTGATAGTTATAATGGTTTACATCGGTACTTTGTGATGATTGAGGATGCACAAATGGTTGTGAGAAGTCCTTGGAGTGATCAGGTGATTTTCTATGGATTTAGTTATGTAAGGTAATTAGTAGGTATGCAAATTTGAGGTACAGATTGGGGTAAGGATTTTCGACACCTGGTTTCGGGACTAGTATACTTGGAGCTAGTGTAATCGGCTTTGGGTAAGATCAGTTGATGGGATTACTTAGAGTTGCTCTGATAAGCAAGAGTTCTTTCAGGCAAAAAGAAATCATGATCGGACATGTGGTGCGTGTCTATGTGTTTCTAAGGAATCGTGGTGCGAGAAACGGCTTAGAAGATGTGAAAGAAAGGTTAGAGGAATCAAAATATCTTACCGGTTCAAAGTGGGTAATGTTTTGTGGCAATACTAGGGGATTGTGCTATTTGGGGAATGTTTGCAGGACCTATCGATCACATACAGAAGTATGGTTATATCAAATCAGAGTATTCCAGCAGAGGCAGTTCTTATATTCGGGAATCAGTGGTGTAAGAATTTTGAGTATGGAAAATATGGAAATTTGGGTTTGAGCTAAGATAAAGTAAATTCGGGTTGACAAGATGAACGAATGTACTATCACCATAATTCTTTCCTGTGGAAGCCTCCGTGTGAGTTTAAAGAAGATTTATCGGTTATTGTCAGCTTCGTACATAATTGGTATCTTATGTACCGACACTTTTGACCCATTTACCCTCGTTGACCCTTCCGTGAGTCCCGTAAGTATGATTTTGACCAGCGGGGATGGGCGAAATGGTTTCTGAGATCTTCGAACGAGTTCTAGTAGCATTTGTGGAATCTAGAGTCTTAAAGAGAGAAACCTTTGACCAACAGTTGACTTTTGTTAAACGTACCCGTAATCAAATTTCAACAGTTCCATTCGATCTGAAATGTGGTTTATGACTTAGTGGAGTCACTGGTTTGGTTTCCAAAGTGTTTAGGTGTGATTTGAGTCATTGGTGGAGAGACTAGTTAAGTTAAAGAGTTAGTGTTGACCATGGTCAACATTGGATTAAGATGACCTCGTGTCGATGTTTTGAAAGTTCCAACAAGTTCGTATGATGATTCTGGACTTGTCCGCAAATTTTGGTGAGATTCCTGTGAGTTTCGGATGGATTTGGGTCATGTCGCGCTCGTATTCGATGTTTCGTCATAGTTTCTTTGGCCATAAAGGATACTATATTGATCAAACGACCTTTGTTTTGGGTTTCAATTGAACCATTAAATCCGTATGGTAATTACAATGTCATAGAAAAAAGAATCGTCGTATGTCGCCTTTGTATGAGGGAGTTATGGTCATTTTAGTATGGACAGTTATTGTTGTATCTGGTGGGTCGCTGTGGTGGAAATCAAGGCACCGCGGCGGGCCCTCCATTGCAGAAATTGTTCTGCCATGGCGAAAATATCTATGTAATAAAAATCAGACTACCTTCATTTCGTATTTTGAGGATAACTTTAGTTCTAGAGTTTCATTTGAGGTGATTTTTGCGACGTTGCTCTCGTCTCGATAAGGGGTTAAGTATCTAACCTTTAGGTTAATTTCTCCTTAAGTTTATTTTCGTATGTTATTCATTTTATCCGAGTTTGATTGGGGAAATTGGGGTTTTGAACCCAAAAGTTGAAAAATAGTAATGTTACACCTCGAATATTTTCGCGTCATTTGCGTCGTAAGTAAAGTAATGTTAGCCGGAGAGGTCATGTAACTCTTATAAGGTTAATAAAGATATTTAACAATTGTTAAGAGAGTATCTAAGAGTTTCGGGATCAAGCGAAATGACGGAATTAAGTTTGTCGAAATTTTGGAATAACTTGGCAGAATTCGGTGTAGAATTTTTGGTCCAACTTGGAGGTGTATATCTTAGAATATGAGGAGTTATGGAATTCATAACCTATGTAAATTGAAGTTCAGTGAGTCTAGTTTCTAATGCAACAAACCGTTCGTCGATACAAAATCGAAGTAGAAAGTTATGGGCATTTCAAGATAGGCTGTTAGAGGTATCTCCGCGAACGCGAAGGGCAAATGGTAAGTCGGTGGAAACCGACCTTCCACCAAATAAATACCAACCCCACTTATTTTTACCTCATTCTTACACCCAAAAGGTCTAGAAACATCTAGCTCACCTCTTCTAATTTTCACTATCATTAAAACCAAGAAATTATAAGGAGTTTATATAATCTAGGCTCGGGAAGCCCGTGGCAACATCGTGTTATCGTGATTATTGTGAAGCAGATGAAAGATTGCAAGCTACTAGGTTTGAAACCATCAAGGATCAATTGGAATTTAATAAGGTAAGATCCTCTCTTTATATCCTTGGAATTACATTGATTCGAGATTATATTCATTAGATTATAACGTATTTAATGAATTGAGCGAAAGACGAAAAAACCTTATATTGAATTATGGCTGATTGGATGAATTGGTGGTTGAATTGAATTTGATGTTGTTGATATTGAGTTCTTTTTGGAGGATTTTAATGGTTTAAAGCAATGGAAAACATGGTATAAAGGTCGTAGTTTGATAAGTCGATGTTGTTGGCTTATGGACTGATTTTCGAAGGAAGTTTCGGATGGATTTCTATATGTTTGTCATGTAGTATCTTGATTATGTTATGGTTGATGTTGTTAATAATGTTTGGGAGTTGTTTTAGAATTTGGAGGAAGTAGGTGATATAGGGTAAATGCTGCCCGAGTTCTCTTAACCCGAATCATCCTTCGATATACAACTTATCTAAGTTGGTGCATGAACATGATGTAATATGATTAAGGATATATTTTTAATATAGGTTCGGGTGAAGGGAAAGCATCAGAATAAAGGATTCTTTCAAGTAACGGCTTGACAACTAAGGTTTGTAAGGTGTTTGTTTCCCTCTTTCTCTGGCACGAATCCAACTAGAATATGAACACGAGCGTTCCATAACAAATTCACTCCATTCCTATGCTATGTATTTCAAATTTTAATGCCTTAATTATTTGATTGATTCTTGAATTATTATCATATTTATCATCCTTAAGTTATTTCTTTGGATTCGATACGAATTCCATAATTTATTCGGAGGTTACCGACCTTACGTTACTCCAAAAGGCCCAATGTCAGTTCATTGATTCCTCATGCATTATATATATGTATTGCAGTATTTTACTACACTGCGCCTCGCTATAGTTGGTTGGATAGGCACGTAGATGTGCACACCACTGCAGTGGGCATGTTATGATGATACCCCGGATGCAGGATGATGATGATATGATGATGGTGTACTATATATATGTATATATATATATATATATACATATATACATATATATACTACTTGCATATGATTTTTAAACTCATGCATTACATATTATACGTTCTTAGATGGCTCAGGTTACTTCTATCCTTCTATATTTATGTCTCACTTACGACGTTGTTTCCTGCCTTACATACTCAGTACTTTTATTAGTACTAACGTCCCATCCCACGAGATGCTGCATTTCATGTTGCAGGTCCTGACAGATAAAGCAGAGGACCTCTTTTTAGGATTATCAACTTCAGCGGATGGTTAGCAAGTGCCACTATACCGGACTTGCTAGCTTTTGGTATATTTCTGTTATCATGATATATGTTCATATGCACACTCTTAGAGGCTCATAGACACAGTGGGGTATGCAGATATTATGTCTGACCTTATCGGTCATATTTTGATTTTGGTGTTCTCCTGAAAGCCTTGTCGGCTTTATGACACTTATTATGTTGAAGCGGCCTTATCGGCACGCGTATGTATGTGTGTGTGTGTGTGTGTGTGTATATGTTGAATTATTGCATTTTTCTGTATTTGGGCCTTTTTTGCATACAGGTGTCCCTCGAGTTATATTATATGATAAAAAGATAATCATGGTATTTGTTACGCCAGTTGGTATCCGACCTATGGGTCGGTGCCCGTCATGCTCTTTGTCGGGGTGTGACAAACTTGGTATCAGAGCAGGTCCTGTGTCACACCCCAATCTTCATCAGGGCGGGACGGGCACCCGACCCTCGTCAGAGTCGAGCGAACCCTTAAACGTCAACTCAAATTTTTTTTTTTTTTTTAAAACAAGAATTAAAAATTGTAAATGAAATACCAAAATCGACACGTGGCTCAAGGCACCTCAAAACATGTTACATATATACATACGACAAAGAACAAGGCGAGCCTAAAGGCCCCTTGCCATTGCTTCAGACAACAAAATAATGGTACAAATAGAGCCAAACGATAACAAATACCTCCCACAATCGTTCTGCATTTCTAAAAAAGTATGACCCGCAAATATGTACACGAACTATACCAAAACGGAACGACCTCGGCAAAGAGAAGTCGTCCTAACCCTCGGATCGGCTCTCCCTAAGCAAACAGTCACCGGGTCGCGTCCACGACACGCGGGCATGAAACGCCCCCCCGAAGAAAGCGGGGGTCGGTACGAATATGTACCGAATATGTAAAGCGAAAATAAATAGATAATAACCACCGCGCAATTTAAGAGGGGAAAAAACCCATACAACCCAATAACCGAACCTCCCCCAAAAAAGACATAAGAGATGTACGGTCCAAAAGTTTTTAAAAAAATTGCAATAATTAACAAATCCGAAAAA
>NW_026718627.1:0-12730 GCF_029784015.1 Lycium ferocissimum | reverse complement strand
TTTCCCCATCTTCCCCATGTACATATACATATACGTATACTTATACATATATCATGTGCATATATCATGTAAGCATGCAGGAGAGCCCAAAGAAAAGTCATGTATCCACAAACCTTACACAAATGTCTTGCCTTGTCATTTTCTTGTCCTGCCTTGTCACGTTATGCAAACAACGTGTCCCGGCCCTTTATTAAGGGACTCGGTAGATAAAATCATGCATACCAGAATCATATGTACATAACGTGTCCCGCCCTCTCATCGCGGGTCTCGTGAATAATAATCATGCGCCATCCTGGCCACCATCCCCACAACATCTCATCATAATCACATACAGTATAACGTGTCCCCGCCCGCTGCACGAGGGACTCGGTGAATAATGCAGTGCGCACGAGAACATGTCCGGCCGGACTCGGTGAATCGAATCGTATCGTGACGTACACACGAGATCATAACATGCCCTGGCCCGGACTCGGTGAAAGATACATTGAGTCGCGCGCGAGCAGAGGTAGGTGCGAGAAACATATGCATATGAAATCGACTCGATGAATACATACACTTATTAACATCCGAAGATTCTGAACAAGTCTCGGGTTCTTCCGGTTAGCATCGAGAGTTATAAGCATTTAACATACGTAAACCTCTTCGGACTTTCCAAGCGATCCGAGGTCGTGTATGGAGAACATTAAGACTTACAGAGAGTATTCATATCAACTTACTTATATCCAATGCTTATAAATCACTCTTATGTTTGCATACTTATATCGGATTTTCTATTTTCAGAACATTTACGACGGACTGCTTATATCAGAATATTCATATCAAACTTACTCTTATCGGAGCGTCTATATCAGAATAGTCTAATCAGAATACCCATATCGGGGTTACCGGATACTTATAGCAAACTCAAATCATTAGTCCAAAATTTCCATTGTTTAACGAACGGAATTAAGACGAATAGTACTATACACTTAGGTCTTGAGGGTGTAGTCCCACCTCGAGTCAAGTCGGATAACGGACCTAAAACGTGGTCATTATGTCCTATTAGGTCATCCTTGAAGATTTCAAAACATTCCACTTTCGTTTCCAAAGGTTACGGACGCTTAACCATTTCTTGCACTAAAGTGTAAACTAATTAGTTCAATTCTATGAATGAATAGTAACTAAATTCAACCTCGGATTTCTAGATTTAGAGTGGCCCCCGAGGCACACGTTCAAGCCTATGACGTCTAAGACATGCCAGAGAAGGAAGGGGAAAGCCTTACATACCTTTTCTGCCGCTTACGCTACTCCAAATTCCAGTCCCAAGTTCGCCAAAATCTGCAATTTGGTCATATTTACCAGTTACTATTCATGAGGCTTGAAATTCCAATCTTGAATTTGTTCTCGTCTGCCGAAATTTCGGCAAGACCTCCCCCGTACATGCACCATCCCGAGAATATGGCTCGGCCCAATTCAACATCAATGAATCCGGGAATTCAACCCGGCCAAACTATCAACAACAATACCAACAACAACATCAATAAGCAATTACGATATATTCTAACATAAGAAATTTCCATTTCTACATATCATCTCAACCTTCAACCCAACTTCCACTAAACGATCTTCACTCATTTCCTTCCTTCCAAATTCATAACTTACATTAATACTTCATACACTAGTCATACCATTTCCCAACAATACAAAAAGTCCATATTCAAATCACATTAGCCTTTAAGCAATTTTCCAACAATTCACAACTTTACCCAATTCATCCTATTTTCATTTGCATTATAGAATACATATTAATACAACCAATTTACCATATGGACATTGGTTCATATTTGTTTCCACATCACACACACAAACACACGGCCACCTCCATAATGCCAACTTCCATCAAAATTATTAATCTTTTATTATCAATGTGGAATCCACAACCACTACAATTAGAACATCACATAAAATCAACTTATTTTTGCTTTCACAACACATGCACATACACGGCTATATATTACTTCATACAACCATCATTCAACTTCCATATTTTTGTGATTTCTACTCATCCCTATATTTCATAACATAAACAAAATCTTTATAACCTATAAAAGAGGTTGAAATCATACCTTTCTCTCCAAGTTTCTTCACTCCACCAAATTATCCAAACGACGAAACGAACGGCTTATCTTCCGAAATAATTATACCACGTTGAAGAGGACCCTTGAATTAGTAGGAATACATAAAGAAAATAATTTTTTAGGAACAAATTTCAAAGGGTCCTTCTTCTTCCTCCATGGCCGAATGGCCATCTTCTTCCTTTCTCTCATCCGTTTTTTTTTCTTTCCTTTCTTCAACACTCCAAATGGTAAGTTGAATATATAATTTGGTCCTCTCATGGTATTTATTTTTAAGTCCCTCAAGAAAAAAAATTATGAGCACATGGTCCTTATTCTTTTTCTCAAAACTTCTAGAATTTTTTTTTTTTGAAGATGACTTTGTCATCTTTTCCATCTCTTTTCCCCCAAATTTCTTTTGAAATTTCTAGAAATTTCTCAAATCTCCAAAGATGAATAATTGTCTTGCCTTGTCATTTTCTTTTTCCACAAATGTGTTTTGGCCACAAATACATAAAGTGATCACATGTGTTATTGCATGGCTTGCAACAAATGGCCAATGCACAAGTGGGGCCCACGCCACAATGGCTTCTCCCATAAATCATGAATTAATAGAAATTTTCAAATTCCAAATTTGCCCCTAATCTCCCATGTCGATAATATTATAAGCGACTTGCGCATCCAAACAAGACCAGAAAATATAACCTCGTCCTTAACGTCCCGTCATTGACTCGGAATATTCAAACGTACAAAGTACGGGCTATAACACACATATATATATATAAGAAGCCGACAAGGCTATCAAATGGCGCAACGGCCCAAAACATATACAAATGCAAGCCGACGAGGCTGCCACGGCGAATGGGATCGCCCAGAACATACAACATACAAACACAACCGTACGTAACGGGCATACCCACATACATGTCCACGCACCTCTAAACAGACAAACGTAATCATATGACGGGACGTGGCCCGCCGTACCCCCCGAACGAATATATACAAATGCAACGAACGAATATATACCAAAATGTGGCTCCGGAATAAGGGAGCACTCCAAACGAAGGAGAGGGTGTCCTAAACAGTGGATCACCAAACGTACGTCCGTGTACTGCGGCATGAAACGCCTTCGAAGAAAGGGGTCAGTACGAAATATGTAATGAGTATGCAAAGCAGAAAATATAGTATACAAATCGAAATCATACTCGAACTGAAGTACAGAAAGAAAAAATGCGTTTCCAAAATATCAAAATGTTTACTTTCAGAAAATACAAGTCATGCATAAGGCTCAGAAAATATGGTCGCCCGCCCGTCGATGGCGCCATAACACAGCATAACACTAGAAGGTTTCAAATCTCCGTATCCCCGTCACATATCATACACAGCATAACGCCATACACAGCATAACACCAAATATAAGTGGAACTCGGCCCTCTAGCGAGGTGCTCGGCGAACCATAACACAAGATAACACCGGAGTATAACAAAGTGCGCACGACAACGAACTGCCCCGGACTCGGCGAAAGATATAACGTAATGCACGAACGGAGTCGTGAGTAACCATATGCATAAAATCATTATCAAAGACTCAAATGATAAGTAAGATGATCATACTTAGAAATCAGAATAATAACCAAATCAAATTCTTCCAAAAGTCGTCAGGATTACTAAAAGAATTGTCGCGGGACCCACGGACGGGTGTCGACCCGAGTCGGGCCCGCCTATGAAAAACATACTCATCATACACCATACAATCACCTACGAGCATATCGAGGCAATCCGAGCCTTTCTGTGAATGATACAAGCGTTCGTTGTCACAGAACTTTTTAAAGGCCAAACATTTTTATGCAAAAGTTGAAAATCAAATATTTCAAAGACATAAAAGCCAATATTTCATCATATCAACATACGAATTCCAAGAAACGAATAAGAGTCATAAACATGCTCGGATTGCTAGAATCGAATTTCCTCGAAGCTCGTGTCATAGCCTATTTGAAACTAAGGCATGCCAAAAGAAGAAAGGATTGGGCTTTACATACCTCAAACGCTCTCCAAGCTACTCCAAATTCAAGCTAATGCCAACCTACGCCTCGGGCTCTCCAAGGTCTACAAATACGTCATAATACGCCAAACATTAGCTAGGGACGTTTAGGCATTTAATTCCAATTTAGCCCTTAATTCTACAGAAATTTGGGCAGCATTTCCCCTGTAAATAGGCCACCCCGAGAATTTAGCTCGGCCAAATCAACAACAACAACAACAACAACCAACCTAGCAACATCAATAATCAATCCGAAAGGTAATATAACATTAATAAGCCCCTTTTCATCATTCAACAACTTTCAATATATTTGATTCAACGGCTTACGTTCAAGCCAACATTAACGCTTATACATTCAAATACTCATCCGAATCCATATCAACAACATTCAAGGACATCTTAAACAATTTATACAATATTTCCAACAATCCAACAATGGCTCCAATTTACCCGAAAACTGTCTCCAACCCGAGAACACAACTATAATCCATTTCTAACTTCCGAATCATGATTTGCACCAACAATTCTCATTCTAACAATGCTATTCTCATCAATATACAATTTACATTAATTGCACAATAATCTTCAAATCAGCCCATACAATTACAACATCAAACTTGAATCATTAAACGCTCATTTCCAACATAGAATTCATAACGACAACAACTAAAACATTAAGCGATATTAATTCATTTCTTGGCACATAAATGGCCTACATTCGGCCAACACCTCCTACAAACATATATAGATGATTCTCATTCATTTCTCCATTCTACAACAATCACAACATGCTAACTAGACTTTAATTCATTGCTTCAATACCACAACACACACACACACCTCACACGGCTAACACACCATACACACAACTCACTTCCAATGTCACGACCCAGCCCCGTAGGCCGTGACTAGGGCCCGAGTTGGGCACTCGTACCCATCTATCATTAATACCCAAGTCACGGCAAGCAAAACAGAAACGTATACATACAGAAAGGTACGACACCGCGTACACATATACATACACATATCATATATACAGACTGAGAATATACAGAACGCGAACATAACTGAACAGTGCTACCCACAACCCACGTTTATGTCTACAGGCCTCTAACAGTAATAACAGAATCATATGACGGGACAGGGCCCCGCCGTACCCTGAACAAATATACATAAATGTAACGAAAGACTGTACCAAAATCTGGGCTCCGGACAAGGGAGCTCTTCAAGATAGCTGAATAGGGATCCTAAGCTGGCGGCTCGCCCAAACGTGTATCTGCACCTGCGCGGCATGAAACGCGACCCCGAAGACGAGGGGGTCGATGCGAAATATGTACTGAGTATGTAAAGCACAGAGTACAATAAACAGAACCATAACCGAGCTGGACAATACCGAAATAAGTATAGAAATCCGGAACACAAAAACTTGCCTGTGAATCATATATCATGCGGGTCCATATCATGTCATTAAATCATTATATACATATGGCGTAATCGGCCGCCCGGGGGAGGGACTCGGTAAATAAAGTCATGTGCACATCATGTATAGTAATCATGTAATCACGTAATCATATGCATATGCCGTGCCGGCCCTCTAGTGAGGGACTCGGTGAATAGGATCATCAAATGCCATCCTGGCCGCCATCCCCATATCATCACATCATCATATCATCATATATACATATATAGCGTACCCGGCCCTCTAGTGAGGGACTCGGTGAATAATGCAATGAGACTGTGCACGAATACATACCCGGCCCGGGACTCGGTGAAAGACGTATTAAGCTTGCACGAGCAGAGTAGTGAGAATACCATATGCAATATAAAACATACAACATTTCACAGAGACTCGAAGGCGTAACACAGATGACAGATCTCATAGCGGACCTTTAATAATAATCAGAGCATAAGTCTTTCGGATATCAAAATATTTCATATCAGAATAATCTTTCTGGAGAAATTGCAAATTCCGAAGTAAATTATAAATCTCAAATAAATAAATATAACAGTTATTCTGTAGAAATTAGAAAGGTAGCTAAAAACTTTCCTTAGTTTTTATTTCCAAAGTAGTTCAAGCGGAATAATAGGGAAAAATCCGGACAAAGTGGGCCCACCTCGGACAAATGAGGTGGCGTATGTAAATTACACATGTCAAACTTCATAACGTCATTTATGAGTATTTTAAAGTAATCGGATTTCATTTGCACAAGTTTTAGAGTTTAAAACAATTTTTCTAACCATTCACACAATAAACCATTCAATTCTACTGAATGAAAAAGGGGCGTTTCTAGACGTAGATTCCGAAGAGTAGAGTTGTCCCCAAGGTCCAAATTCGAGCCTAGTACATCTAAGACATGCCAAGAGAAGAAAGGGAGAGCTTTACATACCTTATTCATCTTCCTCGCTTGTCCAAACTCAAGTCCCGATTTCCTCAAAATCTACAAATGGTCACGTTTACCAAATGTTAACTATAAGGCTTTTGGCATTCAATCTTGAATTAGTATTCGTCTACCGAAATTTCGGCAGCACCTCCCCTGTAAATACGACACCCCGAGAATTCAACTCGGCTAAAATAATACAACAACAAATCCGAGAATTTAACTCGGCCACAATATCAACAACAATACCAAACCAACAACCAACTACAACATCAATAACCAATTCAAACTACATTCTAACATTAATAGCTCTTTCTACATAATCCAACAACATTCGTTATATTCCATTATACTTACCTCAACCGCTTTCATTCAAACCAATATTCACGTTTATATATTCGACTCCCAATCCAAACCCATTCAAACCATGAACTAGAACACTTTAAGCAATTCTTACAATATTTCAAACAACCCAAATAAAACTCCAACTTACCCGAATTCTCCCCCAAACCCGAGAACAACATAATATACATTCTTTCCTCCCATATTCATGAATTACATTAATGATCCACACATTAACAAGGCAACTCTCATACATACAAAAATCACATAAAATGTGCATAAATGGCCAAATCATCCCATAACCAACGTAGCATTGTTTTGAGTCATCAAACTTGCATTTTTTTCATCATGAAACTCATAACGACCATAACGAAAATACTAACGACAATTGTTCATTCACAACTACACTAAGGGGAACCATTCGGCCAACATCACACACATACACCAAGATGATTTTCATTCTTTTCTTCACTCTACAACAATCAAGACATGCTAACTAAGATTAATTCATGGCTTTGACACACAACACACACACGGCCAACTTCATGCATACGGCTTCAACTTCAACACAATTTCCATCATGAATTTCTTCCTTTTTAGCATACTACAACACATATGAACCCTTCATAACACATAAAACAAGATTAAAACTCACCTTTCTTCTTCAACTTCTTAACTTGTCCAAAGTTGGTCAATAGAGAAAACGAGCAAACTATCGCCCGAAACAACGACTCCACGTTACTTAGCACCCTTGAATTAGCAAGTTCGCTTGAAGAAATAATTTTTTTGATGGCCAAATCTTAGTCTTCTTTTTTCTCCCTCTTGGCCGAATATGGCCTTGTTATTTTTCTCTCAAAGCTTCTTGAACTCTCTTGATTTTTCTCAAGTGTTGGAGTATGAAAGATGACTTATGAGTCATCCTTTTTATTACACCTTATAGCCATCCATGTGGCCCTAGGCCCACACCAAGGTGGCCGGCCACATGGTCTATATTTTTTTTTTTCAACTTTCCAAAAATGGCATACTTACTAAAAATGGAAATTGCCTCCAATGTTTCCTTAACCTTTTCATACCATTAAAATCATACACAACTTAATCCTTTAAGACCAACAAAAGTCTCTACTTCATTTCTCGGGGTAGTCTCATTCCCAACTTGTCGTAATTCACTCATATTGTCCCTTGGTTCAAAATACGGGATATAACATCCAACATGCCATATTTCATGATTTTCATCCATTTTAACATACTACAACATGCATACAACCTTTATAACACATAAAACATAATCAATTCTTACCTGTCTTCTTCAACTCCACAATTTGCCTAGGGTTTGCGATCTACACAACGGATGGTTGGATGACCCGAATAACACTTCCACGCTACTTAGGGACCTCAACTTAGTGGATTTGTATCAAGGAAATAATTTTGAAATGGCTAGAATTGATCTTCAATTTTTGGCTCCTTAGCCGAGAGCCTCAAGGTTCTTCACTTCTTGTTCTTTTTTTTTTTTTTCTAAGTGTTGAAATGAGGAAAGATGACTTAGAAGTCATCTTTTAAACTCTAAGATGATTCATCCAAGTGTCCCTTGGCCCACACAAGTGTTGGACCAATTAAAATTATCCACAAATTGTGTGGGCCAACTCCCACTCTACACGGCCAAGGCAAGCCAAAATTGCATGATTTTCAACTTCCACTAATTCCATTTTTTGTCCCAAATTTTCCTAATTGTTCCATGCCAACAAATTCATGAACAACTTATGTCTCAAAAATAAAATCGAAGGTCAAAAGTCTCGACTTTGTATCCCGGAATAGTTTTGTCCTTAACTTATCATAATTAATCCGGATTGTTCCAATGCACAAAAATACGGGATATAACAAGTGCGTTCAGCTTGTCCATCAGTATGTGGATGAAATGCGGTACTGAGTCTCACTTGAGTTCCCAAACCTTCTTGAAAGGACTTCCAAAATTTAGAAGTAAATTATGCTCCACTATCTGTGATAATAAATACTGGAACACCATGAAGTTGCACTACCTCTTGAAGATACAACTTTGCATAGTTTTCTGGTGAGTGTGTGGTCCTGACTGGTAGGAAATGAGCTGACTTCGTGAGTCTGTTAACAATTACCCATATGGAGTCATACATACGCCGAGAACGGGGAAAGCCTACAATAAAATCCATATTGATCATTTGCCATTTCTAGGTTGGAATTTTCATAGCTTGCAACAATCCTCCTGGCTTTTGATGCACAATTTTTACTTGCTGACAATTTGGACATTGGGCTACAAACTCTGCTATATCTTTCTTAATTCCTTCCCACCAATACATTTGTTTGAGGTCATGGTACATCTTTGTTGCTCCTGGGTGAACGGAATAATGGGAGCACTGAGCTTCTTCCAAAACCTGACAACTTAATCCTGCAACATCTGAAGCATACAACCTGTTTGGATACCTGAAAATCCCAACTGCAAAAATCTCAAATGGTGACTTTTCCTTCCGGGGAAGTGTATCTATGTAATCGCTTAAATTAGGGTCTTCATATTGATGCTTTTTCAACTCCATGTCTAAAGATGAAACAGTTGGGTCACGAACAGCAACTCCTGCATTGCTCGAGTCTATTAAGCGGACTCCTAGGCTAGCTAACTGGTGGAGTTCACGAACTAATTCCTTCCTTTCCGACTAAACATCACATAAACTGCCCATGGATTTACGGCTAAGCGCATCGGCTACCACATTCTCCTTTCCGGGATGATATAGAATACTCACGTCATAGTCTTTTAATAGCTCTAACCATCGCCTTTGCCGTAGATTCAACTCCTTCTGCTTGAAAATGTACTGGAGACTGTTATGATCTGTATAAATACCAACATGAACATTGTACAAACAATGTCTCCATATCTTTAGAGGATGAATAACCGCAGCTAATTCCAAATTATGGGTCGGATAATTCTTCTCATGTTTCCGCAACTGCATAGAAGCATAGACAACAAACTTACCGTGCTACATTAACACACAACCTAACACAACACCGGAGGCATCACAACAAACGACATAGCCTTCTGAACCTTCTGAAAGTGTCAGAATTGGGGCTGAAGTCAACCTATCTTTCAATTCCGCCAATGCCAGAAAGCTACGGACCTCTGTAGGGGTTATAGGCCTCGACCATATCTTCACGATTTCAATTTTCTAAGTATCCACTCGGATGCCGTCAGCTGAGATCACATGGCCCAGAAAATTACAGAATTCAGCCAAAACTCACATTTTGAATATTTTGCATATAGTTCTCGAGTCCAAAGAATTCCAAGGAAAATACACAGATGATCTGCATGCTCTGCTTCTGATCGAGAGTATACCAGAATGTCATCGATGAACACGATCACAAATAGATCTAGAAAAGGCCTGAATACATTATTTATTAAATTCATAAACACCGCTGCAGCATTAGTCAACCCAAATGACATTATCCAAAATTCATAATGACCATATCTAGTTCTAAAATCTGTTTTCGGAATGCCTTCTTCTTTGACCCTCACTTGGTGATATCCTGATCTTAGATCTATCTTTGAAAACCACTTAGCACCCTGCAATTGATCAAACAAATCGTCGATTCTGGGAAGCGGATATTTATTCTTTATTGTCACCTAGTTCAACTGCCTATAGTCAATGCACATTCGCAAGGAACCATCTTTCTTTCTTACGAACAAGACAGGTGCTCCCCATGGCAATGAACTAGGTCTAATAAATCCATTCTCGAGCAAATTCTTCAGTTGCGCCTTTAGCTCTTTCAATTATGCAGGATCCATTCTGTACAGACGAATAGATATAGGTTTGGTGTCCAGCAACACATCAATAGTAAAATCAATCTCCCGCTCCGGTGAAAGACCTGGAAGTTCGTCTGGAAACTCATTTACTACCGGGACGGATTGAAGCGTCGACAGTTTTGCTTCAGTGTCCTGAACTCAGACTTGATGATAACATAGCCATAGTAATCATCTTTCTTGCCTTGAGATAGGAAATAAGCCTACCCCTCGGAGACGCTGTATTATATTTCCATTCAAGCACCGGTTCTCCTTGAAATTGGAATCGAACCCTTTTTGTCCTACAATTCATATTAGCATAACAAGAGGCCAGCCAATCCATGCCTATAATAACATCGAAATCCAACATTTCCAACTCAATCAAATCAGCTTTATTCTGACGGTCACATACCACAATCACACGATTTTTATACACTCGTCTAGCTATTATCGGGTCACCAAAAGGCGTAGATACCTCAAAAGGTTTGATTGGCTCGGGTTTCACCCCAATACGACCAGGAATATAAGGAGTGACATACGAAAAAGTATAATCTGAATCAATCAATGCATAAACATCATAAGAGGATACGGTCAATATACCTATAACGATGTTAGAGGAGGGCTCAAGATCCTGTCGTCCAGCTAAGATATAAATACGAGGCTGAAAGCCACCTAAACTAGAAGTTACCCCTCTAGCCCTGCCACGACCTGCTGAAGTTTGGGGAGCTTGCCCTACAGGGGGCACGGTCGAAGAAGAACCTGCTACTAATCCTGCAGGCTGAGCCCCACCTCTACCACTCATCGAGGGTCAATCACACATCATGTGCCCAATCTGACCACAGGCGTAACAAGCATCTGAGCCTCAGCGATATGGACCTAAATATAATCTACCGCACTGGCTGCATCGTGGTAACGGTAGTCTCTTCGGAGTGGGATCACCTCCAAACTGGGAACCCGCAACTCTTAAACTCTGACCCGATCCAGAATAAATAGGGTGGCCAAATCTCCTGCTTGAGAATCGAGAAGGTGCACTAGTTGCCGACTGGCCTGCATATCTCTTGTACTATTGCCACTAACCGTCTCTCTGCTCGGTACTAGCGCAGCAAAATATGGCCTGCTTCTATGATTTACGTCAATATCCGCTAACCCGCACTGCGGCATTGTTGCTTTCTTCAAAATTTTGGGCATGGGCACGAATACGAGAAATGTCTACCCACTCACAGGTGGTACATCCAAAAAGCAATCTTTGATCAAATGTGTACCTAAGCCACTCACAAACCGATACGATAGGTCAACCATATACGAGTTTATGCTATCATTAGAGGGCATACTTTATCTAATGAGTTAAAGTGGAGACTATACTCCAGAAACTTATATTCCCTTGCTTTAGATTCAAGAACGCACATCGGCTCGGGCCGCCAGGCCTCGAGGTGGCAAATAGTGGTGAATGAAAGCATCAAAAAGTCCCCCCCGGCCGTATAGGGGGGGCCCCGACCCTCCAGTGTCCCACCCCCCAACGTGACTAGTGCCCAAATTGGGGACCCAAAACCTTAAAACCAGTCACCGGGGGTAATGCAAATAGAGTATCAAAAAAAGGGGTAAACACAACCCACATACTAGAAAGGGGAGGCTATCTGACAAGGCCCAAAATAGTACATATGCAAGCCCACAAGGGCACCGGGTAGGGTCGCCCCAACATCAAAATACGAACACAATGCCGGGGAGGCACCCCCCAAAAATGTCTACGGACCCCTTTTCGGACAAAAATCATATGACGGGACGGGGCCCCGCCGTCCCCCGAACACCCCTACACCCAGCAAGAACGGTATGCAGATGAGGGTCCCAGATAAAAAGGGGCACCCAAAAAGGGGGGATGGTCTCCTCCGGGTCCCAGCGTCGACCTCGGCGGAAGAAACGCCCCCAAAAAAAGGGGTCGGGCGAAATATGTCGGTTCGCGAAATCGGAAAACCCGGGCACCTTTAATTTAAAGAAAGTAAGACTTTCCAAAATGCCAAATGTTTATTTTTTAAAAAAGAAAGCATGCAAAAGGGGGACGGAAAATAGGCGCCCGCCCCTGACAG
>NW_026718626.1:0-12890 GCF_029784015.1 Lycium ferocissimum | reverse complement strand
GCGGGCCGCCCCGTCATTGTTCGTATGTTTGTACGTACGTTCGTATGTCCGTAGAGAGCTCCGTAGGTCATATTTATGGGTCATGGGTCGGTTTGTTCGTATGTGATCCCCTTTGCATCCTTAGCGGCCGTATGCTACCACGGCCGAGATGGCTCCATATGTTTGTATGTATGTGTGTACGGGGGCGATGTGCGTTCCCGCCGGTTCGATTTTGATCGATGATTCGCACGGGCGACCGCTTAGGACGCATTCGTTTTACATTTGTATGACGTACGCATACGCTATCGGTACAAATAATATCTGGCAATTTGGTTCGTAAGTTTGTTTGGGTGCCTAAGTAGGACACCAGTCACGGCCTACGGAGCTGGGTCGTGACAATAGCTCCCAAGTCTGATACCACTGTATCGCAATATCACAAAGTCTATATAAAGCCAACTCCACAGACTCAACCTCATCCGCGTGCATAACCCTCAAGGTCCTGTGTATACCGTCAATGAATTTCTGTGAGTCCATATTTTGCTTTATCACTAAAAACTCTGGAGGATCTGTCAGAAAGTCTTAACCCTCGAACTACCAGCCCTATCTGCTTGATTAACACCAACCCCCTGCAGCTGAGCCTAGGCGGCTACCAATCTAGTCAATAACTGTACCGCATCCCGTATATCTTGGCAGGTGCATCCGGGCCGAGGCTTCGGGTAGGTGCGGAGGCGAGGTATGTGAATTACCGAGATGGGCTATTACTGCGAATCTCATCACGAGTCCAGTAGCTCCGGCCGGGTACGATTGGTGGCCTCACGTACACTTTCTTGCCCTTCGGCTGGCTGTAGCTTTCTTGAGAGGCATCACTGAAATCAGAACAAATCATTAGAAGGCGGACTAGGCTCTTATTTGTAAGTGCGGTGCACAACATACCTATAAACAAGACTCTACTAGACACAGTCTGTAGATAACCCTAGGATGGAACTTCTCTGATACAACTTCTGTCATGACCCAACCGATGAGTCGTGACACAAGTGTCTGACCTCTTGTGACCAAACACCCTTGTACTCTTATCTGAACCATACTAAACATCAAGGGCCCATAAGTGACTTAGACTTATCTCAAACTGCCTCATAAAAGGCGGGTGACATAATGAACTCTGTACATTTACATACATACAAGCTAAAGCAATAGTGCAAGCCAACTAGGCTGCTACATATACTGTACACAAAAGAATAGGAGCCGACAAGGCTACATCATCTAACATACACGCACATCTTTTGACAGACCTCTAGTGGAATAGAAAACTGTAAAAAGGACGGGACAGGGCCTCGTCATACCATATGCATATACATCTCCCAAAAGAATAGCATACCAAAATTAGACTGCAGCTCCGGATCAAATGGAGTGCACCAACTACTGCAGAGTAAAGGTCTTACTGAGCGGGACCACCTGTCTATCTACCTATACCTACGGGTATGAATGCAGCCCTCGAGCAATAGGGGAGTCAGTACGGATAATGTACTGAGTATTTAATGTACTAAATATAAGAATCCCTTGAATGTAGAATTACAAACTTGGTACTGCCCAATTTTCATTATCTTTAGCTTAGCTTCAAGTGTGTTTCCGATTATCTAATCTTAGTACGAATTCCCTTGAATGTAGAATTACAAACTTGGAAGGAAGCGTTTAGTCGGCAAGTTAGAGAGGCAAAAAGGTATGTAAGGCTAGTCCCTTCTTCTCTAAGGCATGATTCATACAACATGACTTTCTTTAGCTTTCCATGACTCCTTTATATTTCAAAAACTATGAGTCTATGCTTATCAAGAGTTTGTCATGAAATATAAATAAGAGATGTGTTGTGAATATGACAATGATGAGGATGAGACTAAGTTTAGAGATACCAAAGCTTATGATATGATATCCTTATGAAGCTAATGATTCCTTGATGTTATTCATTGTTGCTAGACTCACCTTATAATGCTAGTTCCTTTAAGGTGAGGCATGATGATCATGACTACTCCATAATGGAATCGGGGGTTCTCGACTTTACGTCACCTGGATAAAGTTATAGCTTGTCCTTGAGTTCTTATGCATGCTTTATGATAAGTATATAATAATGAGATTACACCGTGCCTATATGGCCGGGCAGACACCGCTAAGGTAGGCGGCATATATACACTATGTCTAGATGGCATGGGCAGACACCACTAGTGGGCGGCATTAGATAGTTACCCCGGATGCGGGAGGCCTGGACGCGGGCTAATGATGATCACACCGTACCTATATGGTCGGGCAGCTTATATATAGATACTTGATATGATGTTGTTTATGATGTAAGATAGCATGCATTACTCCGTCTTAAGTGACATTCGCCACAAAAGTTATTTCCTCACTTGATGTTCCCTTATCTCTTCGATATGTTATTATTGTTCATGCCTTACATAATCGCACATTGTTCGTACCGACATCCTTTCTTTGGACGCCGTGTTCATGCCCTTGGTTGACGGGGAGGTGGCCTGAGATTCTAGAGCTACTCAACAGCTTTACAGGAGCACCCCATTATTCCGGAGGTGCCACTTTTGATACATTATTTTGTATATATATATTTGGGCACGACGGGATCACGTCACGTCCTTATGTCTCGTACTACGAAGTAGAGGGCTCGCGAGATACGAATGCGTGGGTAAAAGTTGTCTCATGGATACATCAGTGTATATTCTTGTATGTCATTTTTGCAGCCGTGAGGGCTTATGTATATTTATGTATTGCCTTGGAGAGTATATGTGTTCAGGTTGGGTATGATGATTAGCATAATGAGTGGTGCTCGGTAGTTAGCTCTAGGTACCCGTCATGGCCCCCTAGTCGGGTCATCACGAAAGTGGTATTAGAGCAGTTCCGTCCTAGGGTGTGTCTACGAGCCGTGTCCAGCAGAGTCTGATTTATGGGTGTGAAGCGCGCCACACTTATAAACAAGAGGCTGCGGGGCATTTAGAAAAAATGACCATTCTTCTTCCTATTAGATCGTGCGATAGAGCTATGTTATAAGATTTCCTTCTCCCTAATTATGCGTTATGATTTCAGTGATGCCGGTAAAGAAGAAAGCCACAGCCGCCCAGAAGGGCAAGGCTACGACAGAAAGGTGGATGGAAAAGGAGCCACCAATGAATGTAGAAGGAGGTGAATCCCATAATGAGGCTCCATCCAATACCTCTCATACTCCGCCTATTCTAGAAGAACAAGGAAGGGCTTTTCTCCGGCTCCTATGCCTCAAGTTCCTCCACCGGATGCTTCGTGTCAACAAATGACCGAAGCTATTCAGCAATTGTGTTACATCTCGGAAAATTTTCCGTTAAGGTACAATGAATAGGCTAATGAGAGATATGAGGTAGACTATGTTTCGATGAGTAAGACATAGCAATTGATGATTCCAAATGAGATTTGAAAGGCATTCGATGTTAGATAAGAAAGTTGCCAAGAGAAGGCCATGTATACGATAAGTTTCGGAAAGGATTTATGAGTAGTAAGTTGATGACAACTTAATGATGTGTTGGGGAAGAGTTATAACGCCCCTTATATTGCTAATGAAGTGATAAACAAGTGCTAAGAAGGTTTCATAAGGATTGGAGATCAAACGAAATGACGGGATCAAACTTGGTGGAATAGTGAGTTCCACGGCCAGATCCACGGCCAGCATTGCATTCCACGGACCGTGGATGGGTCCGTGGAACTACCAGCAGAGAGAGCAGCTGGCTGGTCGTGAACCACGATGTCACACCCCGATCTCCCTAGGGTGTGATGGGCACCCGACCCCCCGTAGCCTAGGCCGAGCGAACCGGCGACCTACTACGTACTAAATTTTTTTTTTTTGAACCTCTAAATCAAGTACATATAATAAGACTACCAAAACATTCTTTTATTGCCTTTAAATCACATAAAATATATAACTGTACAAACTAGTGTTATAATACAAACTGACTCCCGAAACTCACGACTGCATCACAAAGCCTCTAAGTCTCGAACACGTCAACATAGCACATGTACTCGACTCGGCAAAGACCTCCGGGGACAAATGGAGCCTACCAACCCGTGTGGACATCTTCTATGCTAAGCCGGCAGCCATCCGAGTTCACCGCGCGGCATGAAACGCAATTTCCGGAGAAGAGGGGTCGACGAGCAATGTGCGAGTATGCAAGGCATGAATAAAGTAACAACATAGTAAGAGAGTTCTGTAGCATGTCATGGGAAGCTGTGTCTGTACATATGGAACATGTCACGTGTAAAACTGTAACCTGTACATGAGTAATAACTGTATGGAAACATAACCCGTATCGTAGGTTAAAAGAGTAACCTGTACATATAAATGCCCTTGGGCAGCTGCTGTGCTTTCTTAGCTTTCCTTACTCATATATATATATATATATATATATGTACATAAAAATTTAGAATATATCATATTGCCGAGGCGTCGGCAACCGATCCATTTAGCCATAATATACACCCCGCGTCCGGGGCATCCCCGCGTCGGGACGATATCATGTGCCATACTCAACCGATCGTGGATATGCGTATATAACGCTCCGCCCTTATCTCCATTTTCCCGTAAATATATCGGCGTCTATAGCGCCCGGCTCTTTCGTCATATATATATATATTCATATCACATACATATATCGGCGTCTATAGCGCTCGATTCTTTTTGTCACATGCACATACTTATATCATATGTATACTTACCGGCGTCTATCGCGCTCCTCGATTCTCGCTTTATCATATACATATACTTATATCATGTGTATTTATCAGCGTCTATGTAGCGCTCTGATTCGATTATCATATCCATATACGTATGTCGAGTACACGCATCAACCGGGGCAGTAGGGCAATATTCCATGTATTTAGAATCCTTAGAATAGTCATTACCTATAATAGACTTGGGATATCCAGAAATAGTTTAACGTTTCCATGTTTTCATTTTTATAACAGAACATATCGTCAACATATCTATCGTAGGCATTTTCTCATTTTCGACTCCATCGTTGTCATTGTCACGGTCATCCTAGACATATTTATATTAGGATAGCGTTGTACCTATCGTTTGATAATCGGGACAAGGATCAGAAGTTTCCTTAGGATTCCACTCCAAAACAAGCCAAATGAAACAATAAGGAAAATCCGGAACAATAGGCCCACCCTCGGGTCAAATGAGGCGGCGCACACAATTTACGTGTAATAAGTTTTCATGACATTACTAATGAGAGTTTTAAGGTAATCGGGTCTCATTTATGCAAGTTCTAGAGGTCTAAGAAGTTTTCCAACATTTCGCTCCATTTCTAGTTCAATTTTACTGAATGAATAGTAGCGAATTTCAATCTTGGATTTCGAGAAAAGGAATGGTCCCCGAGGCCCGTATCCAACTTAGTACATCTACGACATGCCATAGAAAGAAGGGTGAAGCTTTACATACCTCTTTCCGCTCCTTTTGCTATTCCAAAGTCACGTCGCAATCTCGTCAAAATCTGCAAATAGGTCATGTTTACCCAAAACTTTCATTAGGGTATTTAGAGTTGGAATCTTAGAGTAGTACTTGGCTACCGAAATTTTGGCAGCACTTCCCCTGTACATACTCCATCCCACCAAGTTCAACTTGGCCAAATTCAATCAACAGCAACCCCGGGAATTCAACCCGGCCAAACTATCAACAATAATGTCAACAATTATTCTAACAACACCATAATTTTCATAATAATTCAAGGCTACCCGAATCCTCCAACTTCAACAAGAGACATTCATAACACATTTTCTACTTTCAAGTTCATAGACTTATGTCAACAATTCCATACGTTTTCAACAATATTTCTCACAAATTTAAGAAACTACATTAAGATCACATTAACTCTTAAATCAGCCCACACAATGACAACTTCCATTTGAGTCATCAAACCTTCATTTTACATCATGGAATCCACAACACAACAACTAGAATATCAAATAGAATCAATTCACCATAACTTGCCAACCAACCCCTATTCGGCCACAATAGCATCACACATGTTTTCATGCATTTTTATCCATTTCAACACATCCAAAGGACTAAGTAAAATTAATCCATTCTTTCTACATAACACACCAATCATTCTACTAAATAAAAATCATTTCATCTTTTCTACACAACAATCCATGCATTCGGCCAACACACCACATACATGTTTTCCATGAATTTGCATCCTTTTCTATACATTACAACAACAAACTTACTACATAAAATTAATTCATCACTTTCTCACACAACAACACACACACGGCCACACCCACAATTTCCATATTTCTCATGAATTTCACTCCTTTTTGTACACTACAACATGCAAAAATATCCATAACACATAAGGAGAATGAATTCTTACCTCCTTCTTTGCTTCTCCAACTTACTTGAATTTCCAACTTATGAAGTTGTGTTTTCCTTGCTCTACAAATCACTCCACCTCTCCAAGAACCCTTTATTGAATTGCTTAGCTAGGAAGAACAAGTTGAAAACTCCCTTCTTCTTCTTCTTCTTCTTCTTTTTTTTTCTCGGTTTTTTTTTTTTTTTTTCTTTTCTCCAAGGTGGCCGAACATGGCCCCTTGTCTTTCTTCTTTTTCTCTTGTTAAAAATATGACCACTCCTCTCTCTTATGTATATATATATGCATTGCATGCATGTGAGGGGCACATGCCCCCTCTCTAGATTTTTCTCCCTTTTTCTTGAATTTTCTTCTTTTTCCTTGAATTTCCTAAAGTGGTCAAAGATGACCACTTGTCTTCCTAGGCACACTTTGCCCTTCAAGACTTTTCTTGAACTTGTAGTGAAATTACCATTTTGCCCCTCGACTTTTCTCAATATTACCATTTTGTCCCTAACCTTCCGCATTATTTCCACGGCCCATTTTACGAATTTCTCTTCCCCGCCCTTAGCCTTTCTCAATATTTCCACAATACCGATGTTCATGAATAATATTTCTACCAACTCGGACATTAAAATTATTTCAGAACGTAGTCTTATCCTTAATTTCTCACCATTAGCTCGCTATGTCAGAATGTACGAAATACGGGCTATAACACACGACCAGCTCCACGGACAGCACTGGGTTCCACGGACCGTGGAACAGTCCGTGGAACACCCGACGGACTGAAATGTTCCAAGTCTTTAAATTAGTTTCCAACTTCATTATTTCATTTCCAACATCTCTCTACCTCTCTCTAAGACTTCTAGGGCTTCATAAATATTTCATGAACAAGAATCCAAAGGAAATCTAAGGTTCTTATCATCAAAGCAAGTGAATCAAAGTAAGAGAAACCATCAAAGTTCATCAAAAGCAAGAAATTCAAGTGAAGGAAAATCTAGGGTTTGGCTCAAGTGAGGTTTGTGCAACCAAGGTTCAATCCTACACCATCTAAGGTGAGTTTTATGATGTTTTCATATTGTATAAAGTATTTGGAAGATGAAACACTTGGATTACAAAAGAATATAAGTAATGGGTCATGAATACGTGAATAGTAGCACTTTTGAGTAAACGTTTGGAACGAGTTATGATTCTTGATGCTATATGAATACAATCATGTTATAAATGATATTGAGAGTATGGAAATCGACATTGTATGTGAATAAATGTATTGTCGAGTTATGACTACGGATGTGGATAATTGAGGTAAAGTGTGAGGTAAGAGTAATGTGGTTGATTAGAGGCTATTGTGATGATATTATGAACGTTATTATTGATGTTTGGGAGTTGACATATAATACGAGGAAAGTCGTATAAATAAAGGAGATGCTGTCCGATTTTCTCTAGAATTAGTTGTTAATGCCAAATGCTATCCACCATCTAATATGAGTATGCACTTCAATGAAGGTAGAACGTGAGCTTTAAAGAAGAACGCTCAAGTGATATAATAGTTGCACAAAAGGTATGTAAGGCTAACCCTTCTTTCATAAGGCATGGTTCTTGGCCAATTGCTCATATTCTTACGAGTTCATGATACTCTCTAGTGATCTAAGCTCGAGAAGCTATTAAGCTAATGATGCCTGAATAGTATGATTGTACTAAGTTCCTTACACGACAAATGATATTCTGAGGATAGAAGGTAACAAATGACGATAGAAAAGGGGCTAAAGATAAATATGAGCTTGTATGTATGTGTGCCCATGAGAGGCTATTGTGAACCCCGAGCTTATATGGCCGGGTAGAATATGATAAGTATGTATATGTATATATGTACGTATGCCCTTGAGAGGCTATTGTGAACACCGAGCTTATATGGCCGGGTAGAGTATAATGAATACGTATATCTATATAACGACGCGCGCGCACCACTACAGTTGGATACGAATAACACTGAGCCTCGGTAGGGCCAGGTACGAATAACCCTGAGCCTTGGTAGGGCCAGGCACTAAGCCTTGGTAGGGCCAGGTACGTGAAACACCGAACTTATTGGTCGGGTACGCAATATAATAAGCTATATGTATGACATCTATATGAGTACGACTATGCTATGTGTATGATAACAATTAAAGTACGAATATGTTGAGACCATGTAAGTGCAAGCAAGTAAGGGCTATGAATATGCAATGTATATGATATGAGCATGAGTATGAAAGGAGATACGAATATGAACATGAAAGTAAATACGAAGGGTAAATGAGCAAGAATACAATCGTATGTACACATGAGTACGAAATAGAAATGGAACGTCCTATGGAAAAGGGTAAGTGCTATGATGACGATGCCATTATCTCCCCTATGTTATTTCATATGTTGTCCATTATGCTTCTATATTGATATTGATCATGCTTTACATACTCAGTAATATTCTTCGTACCGACGTCCTTTTGTTTCGTGGACGCCGCGTCATGCCCACAGGTGGCGCAGGAGACATTTGATCCATAGCGGTATTTTCTCAGGGACTACATAGCAGAGCTCCATTTCATTCGGAGCTGCAGCTTTTGGTATAGATTCTTTTGTGTATATATTCATGGGCACGGCGGGGTCCTGTCCCGCCTACATGTTATGGTTTGATGTACCTTCTTAGAGGCTCGTAGACATTGTGTATATGGTTAGATATGTTTGGCCTTGTCGGCCTATATTCTGAGATGTTGTTTGATCGCCTTGTCGGCGTATGTACATTTATATGGGCATAGATGTTATTGATGAGATAAATATGGTATTGCCCGATGAGACTAGAATGATGATGAACGAAAAGTATGATAATGATGTGGCTCACCTAGAATGTGATGTATAAGTATGTTAAGAGGTGCCTGGGTGGGCTAGCACCGGGTGCCCGTCGTGGCCCTTAGTTGGGTCGTGACAAAAGTGGTATCAGAGCAGTTCAATCCTAGGGTGTGTCTACGAGCCGTGTCTAGTAGAGTCTTGGTTATGGGTGTTGCGCGCCACACTTATAAAACAAGAAGTCGCGGACATTTTAGGAATGAACGACCTTCTTTCTTCATAAGAAATCGTGCGATAGAGCTATGATGTAAGAGTTCATGTTTCTTAACGATATGTTGTGTATTTCGTAAATGCCCGTAAAGAGAAAGGCTACAGCCTCAAAAGGGCAAGACGATTTACGAAAAGCGGGTCGAGAGCAGCACCGCCACCGTAGTAGAAGAAAATGAGTCCCGCAGTGCGGCTCAAGACCTTCCCGTTGGGCCTATTAGAGGAACGTGAGGGAGCCTCAGCCCCAGCTCCAGCACCTCCGGCTCCTCCACTGAATGCTTCAGGCCGAGATGTGAGAGAGGCCATTAATTTGCTGACACAATTGGTTGCAGCCCAAACTCAGAGGCCAAGGTGATAGGGCTGTTAGTGCAAGAGCCCGCGATTTTATCAGTTTGAACCCTCCGGAATTCTTTGGGTCAAAGCCGGATGAGGACCCTCAGAATTTTATTGATGGTATGTTGAGGACGCTTCTTGGTTGATACATGCTTCATTACACCGAATCGGTGGAGAGAGAGCAGCATCCCACGCATTGGGGGATGTCGCGGCATGTTGGTACACGCTTGATGGCTTCGGGGGAGCCAACGTATATTATCCCTCCCCGCATGGCAAGAATTTGTTGATGCATTTACCTTGACATTATATCGCCCCGGAAGTTCGGCGAGCTAGAGCCGATAAGTTCCGAAATTTGAGACAAGGGAGCATGAGTGCTCTAGAGTATAGCCTCCGCTTCAACTCCTTGGCTAGGTACAAATATATAGAAATTAATGTGGTTGTGACCGAGTACACTAAGGTTTGTGAAAGGCCTAGGGCCACATTTGATGGATAGATGTTTGACTGCGTCCCTCCAAGATAATATGGATATTGCACGTATCCAAGCCCATGCTCAGAATCTAGAAGAAACCTTACAACAACAAAGAAGTGAGCATGATAGAGGGCATGGCAAGCAGGCTAGAGTGGGTCCGACGAATGAGTATGATAGGTGGGGACGGACAAATATGCCTTTAGAAATCATGAAGTTATTCTATGACTAGTGCGCCCCCACGGTATTCGGCACTATGCCGAGATTTGATAGATCTTCTCACCCCGGCCGAGTCGAGTTTTTCTGTCAAAATCCCGCTTAGAGGTGATTCGGGGGTATGTGTGAGGCCACCCGTACCACGATGCTCCCGGTGGGAATTCATTAAACATCAATGGGGTCGGTGCAGATTGGGCTCGAGGGTTGCTATTCATGTGGTCGGCCGGGCCATATTATGCGAGATTAGCCCTCATTTAGTGGCGGAGGTAGGACAAGAGCCCTTCAAGGGTAGGATCGATTCCGGATCTTCGCCCACGTGTAAGAACACGGCCGGGGTAAGGGGAAAGCCCCAGCGTTCTAGCGGTCCTCGGCACCGTATATATGCTTTTACGGACGCCAAGACCTCGAGTCTTCTCCCGATGTCTACGTTGTGTATATTATCGGTACTTTCTCATGATGTATATGCTTTGATAGATCCCGGCTCCACATTGTCATATGTTACTCCGTATATTGCGGGTCGGTTTAGAATCAAACCAGAGTCGATTAAGCCTTTTGAGGTTTCTACACCCGTTGGTGAATCGGTAATAGCTGAGCCGAGTATAGAAATTGTGTAATTGTGATTTGTGATCGCCGTTATGATTGACTTGGGAGTTAAAAATGGTGATTTTGATGTTATTATGGGCATGGATTGGTTGGCTTCTTGCTACGCTAATGTCGATTGTAGGATGAAAATGGTTCGCTTCCAATTTCCGGGAGAACCAGTTTTAGAATGGAAAGGAAATACGGCATCACCAAAGGGTAGGTTTATTTCCTACCTTAAGGCAAGGAAAATGATTACAAAAGGTTGCATTTATCATCTAGTGCGAGTTCAAGATGTAGAAGCTGAACCGCCAACTTTTCTGGGTTCGTAGTGAATGAGTTTGCGGATGTATTCCGAAAGAGCTCCCAGTGCCTCCTTTCTCCCGAGCGGGAGATTGATTTTTCTATTGATGTGTTTGCCGCTGAGACTAAGCCTATATCTATTCCTCCTTATAGAATGGCTCCCGCAGAATTGAAGGAGTTGAAGGAGCAATTGAAAGACTTGCTCGAGAAAGGCTTTATTAGGCCTAGTTCATCCCCATGGGGAGCACCCGTATTGTTCGTTCGAAAGAAAGATGGCTCTTTGAGAATGTGCATTGACTATCGACAATTGAACAAGGTGACGATCAAGAATAAATATCCTCTTCCGAGGATTGATGACTTATTCGATCAACTACAAGGTGCCCAATGGTTTTCCAAGATAGATTTGAGATCCGGATATCATCAAGTGAGAGTTAGGGAGAAAGATATTCCTAAGACGGCCTTCGAAACTAGATATGGACATTTCGAGTTCCGGGTAATGTCATTTGGGCTAACTAATGCACCGGCGTTGTTTATGGATTTAATGAATGATGTGTTTGGGCCCTTCCTAGATTTGTTTGTGACTCGTGTTCATCGACGACATCTTGGTGTATTCTAGATCCGAGGCGGCATCACGCGGATCATTTGCGCATCGTCCTCGAATTCTTCGTACTCGAGAGTTATTTGCAAAATTTTCTAAGTGCGAGTTCCGGTTGAACTCGTTGACGTTTTGGGCACATTGTCTCGGCCGATGGAATTTGTAGATAGCCAAAAGATAGAGGCCATAAAGACTTGGCCAAGGCCTACAACTCCTACGGAGGTACGTAGCTGTTATACCCCATACTTTGTACGTTGGAATATTCTAAGTCGGTTGCGACAAGTTAAGGACAAGGTTGTAAATTTTTTCGATTTTGTTAAAAGTGCATAAGTTGCATATTCATCTTTTTATTGGTATGGAATGTTAAGGGTAAATTTGGAATAAGAAAAAATTTGGGGTTAAAAGTGAATTATGGAAAGTTGAACATTTCATGAAATATGGGGCCAAAAGTGAAAATTTGGAGACTTAATTTTCATGAAATTAAAAAGCCATGTGACTATGCACATGACTTGTGGGCCAAGGGCCACTTGGTTGGTTAATACATGGAGATAAAAGATGACTAAGTCATCATTTTTATCATCTTTAGCATCTAGAAATTTCAAGAAAATGGAGGAGAAAAAGGAGAGGCCATTTCGGCCAAGAAAAAGAAAAATGGAAGACCAAAAATAGCCCTCAAAAAAATAATTCTTCCTAGCTTTTCTACTAATTGGAAGGTGATAAACAACATGGAGTAGTTGTTAGAGCAAGCAAATCCTTGGTTCTTGCAAATCTCAACCCTAGCCAAGTGAAGAACAAAGTGGAAAAAGGTTTTATGGATGATTTGTGCATGTTGTGATATGTAGAAATGAATGAAATACATAAAGGTATGATGTTGAAGTTGTAGCCGTGGGTTGTAGTTGGCCGTGTATAGGTGTGTTGTATAGGATGATGAATTAATTGTATTTAACATGTT
>NW_026718625.1:0-25549 GCF_029784015.1 Lycium ferocissimum | reverse complement strand
CTATAAGATCTATCATCCAAGTTATGATTATCGGTTCTCTGTAAATGATTTACATATGATATTGCATTTGGTTTCTCACTACTCTATTCGTGGATGCCTCAATGCTTCCTTCACTGAGCCCGGTCTAGGATATGTTATCACGCGTATTCCACTGCATTGTTCGCCGTGCCTCGGTGTGAGGGGGCAGGTATATATGTACATGGGTTGTGGTGTATGATGTGCCATGTACACACTCTGATATGATATGATATGATATGATATGATATGGCCATCTGATATGCTATGATATGCGCGCATTTCTGATTTGATATGATTTGTTGCAGCGCGCCGGTCGTGGGGCGACCACTTTACCGTTCGCAAGAGTCCCGCGATGGGGGCCGGCTTATGGCATGTTTTACGTATGCATCTGTTTATGTTTTATGAGTAAGCATTTACGATACTCCGGTCATTACTTTTATGTTCTCGTATATTCCCGTTTAGTTATAATTCTGTTTGTTGGTCTCTATGCTTTACATACTCGGTACATATTTTGTATCGACCCCCGTTCTTCGGGGGCTGCGTTTCATGCCGCGCGGTACACCCGGCATTTACGGGCCTTTGTAGGAGATGTTCCGGCGGCGTTGGCAAGCTCCATTTGCTCTGAGTCTTTGCCGTGTCGATTATGCACGATATGTGTTACGACTGTTTGTTAGAGACTTTGCGAGACGAGTTGTGGGTTTTGAATGTTAGTCCGTGAGCGGCTCCATCAGTACCGACATGTCATTCTGTATTTTGTAGTAGATTCCCTATGATTACGCGTTCTGCCGATTTGTAAATTACAAAAGAGTGTCTCCAAAAAATATTTATTGTACTTGTCATTTTTGCCTAACTAAGAGTCCGGAAGTTTATGTATGTAATACGAGTCAGTGGGTTCGCTCGGCTCCGAATGTGGGGTCGGGTGCCCATCACACCCTAGCGAAATCAGGGTGTGACAGCTTTGGCAGATCGCTTAGCCCCGTTCATCTTCAATTCATCCCAAACTTTTTTATAAGGCTGGCTACGGTGGGTCCCGTGATTTTTCATTAGCCATCTCTCAAATTATGTCCTTGATTTGAAGAAAACAGGGATGTTAGGTTGCAAGGCCGCAATTGGTTTCTTGGTTTATGTTAGAGACTTTGCAGACAGAGTCACGTATATAGCATGTCAGTCTCGTAAGCGGCTCTGTAAGCCGATGTATCATTATGCATTATGTTACGATTTCATATGATTACGAGATTTTCCTTGATTTGAGAAAAGACGAAAAGCATGTTTTTTGAAAAGTTTACATTATGCATTCATTTCATGATTTAAGGGCCCAGTAAGATTATGAGTATCACGAGGATCAGCGGGTTCGCTCGGTCCTAAGTAAGGGTCGGGTGCTCATCATGCCCTATCAAGATTTAGGGTGTGGCAAATTGGTATCAGAGCGGTTCGTCCTAGGGGTTATCTAAAAGTCGTGTCCGGTAGAGTCCCGTTTATGGTGTGAAGCGCGCCACATTTATAAACGGGAGGCTACGGGCATCTAGGGTGGTTACTTTTCTTTCGCATCCGAGATCGTGCCATAGAGCCAAGTCATAGGGAATGAGATTCCTTATACTAACCTTTGGTTTCAACGAGAAGAATGGCATCGACAGGAGAAAGTGACTAGCGATATTGGAAGTTACAAAGCACGCAGGTAAGCAAAGGTATGAAAGGTATATGTCGGGTGAGATATTGAAGTATGATTGAAATACAAGTTAAAGATTAAAAGAAAAAGTAAACAAGAAAGTGTAACAGGCGCAGTTTGAGCTGGGCATACGAGGTATGTTCATCATTTTCGTACTGTTGTTGATATTGGGAGCCCTGTGTAGCTGTGATATGATATATATATATATATATATATACATATGTTGGCCATGTGAGGCATTGTTGGTATTTCCTGCATGCAGGTTTTGAGATAGTAGCAATTACAGAGGAAACTCTGCTAAAATTTTTCTAGAAATAAAGAGAGAATAAGATATAGGTTTGTGATACGGCTTAAAAGGTCGTGGCAATAGTAATGATAAGATTTGACTAAGTTGTGAGTACGGCTGACCTCGAGAAAAAAATTAATTGCGGAATCGAAAGTAATAGTATGATTAAGACAAGAGTACAGAGGAAAAGAATTGTGATGGATACGAATGTATTGATAAGATAGCTTGTGAGATATTAAGGATAAAGTGGACCAGAAAGGGTAAAGGGTTAAGAAGTGTTATACTATAGGATTGATTACGAATAAGATATAATGTGAATATAATGAGGATTTTTATGCAAATAAGTACAACCTAGTGAGAAGGTGGCCAAAGCTATGGTGTGATCTATGTAGCTAGAGTATAAAGGCAAGTGTGAAATGGAAAAGTGAGCTATAGAATGAATAAGGAAGGCTTATCAAGTTCTGTAGGGGAGGTTTGGAATAAGGGTTATATAATAACGGAAATGATAACGAGTGTAAGAAAAGAAAGGGTAATTGGAAGAAGGAAAAAAGAAAAGAGCGAGATGACAGTGTAGTAATAGACCATGACATGTGTAGCCAGGGATACGAGTACTATAAGCGAGGGGAATGTGAAAGACCCGGTTATAGAAAGGATGAGGAACTGTCACACCCGGACTTTACTAGGGTGTGATGGGCACCCGACTCCATATTCGGAGCCGAGCGAACCCGCTAACTCTTATTACACATATGAACCTATGAATCAGTTATAAATGAATGCATAGAACATTTTTTTTTCCATAAATAGAATCTGACATCATAAAAGACTCGTGACACGAAACATAATAGCATATCGGCCGTTGGAGCCGCTTACACATGACAACCCAATACCCACGACTCTGTCTGCAAAGTCTCTAACTCCGAACAAAACATCATGGCACATATACTCTGACTCGGCAGCACTCCAGGACAAGTGGAGCCTACCAACTCCGCCGGACACCTTCTATGCTAACTTCAGCTCGTGGGTGTGCACGCGCGGCATGAAACGCAGCCCCCGAAGAAGAGGGGTCAGTACGAGCAATGTACTGAGTATGTAAGGCATGAGTAGCAACATAGTAAGAGATATAAGCATGAACAATAACGGGATATCATATCGTGAGATAAAGGAATAATCTGTACATGTGAACAATAGCTGCATGGAAATATAGAACATATCATCGGATAGCAGAGTAACCTGTGCATCTGAGTGCCCCTGGGGGCTGATGCCATGCATGCTAAGCTGTCTTTGAAAAACATTTCTTTCATATATATAGAAAATAGAATATATCACATTGCCGAGGCGTCGGCAGCCGATCCATTTAACCATAAATATATATATATATATCCCGCGTCCGGGCATCCCGCGTCCGGGATGATATCAAGTCAAGTACGGATACATGTACCGTGTATACATCCCAGCGTCTATAGCGCTCTGCCCTTTTCCCCATCTTCCCCATATACATATATATACATATATATCATACCATAGCATGCAGGGGAGCCCAAAGGAAAGCTATAACTCGATCGGAGTGACGTAAGGTCGGTAACCTCCTATTATATTATGGAATAACTATGGGCGCTTGTCTCACCTTGAAGGAGCAATTAATATAGGGTGAGACTATTAATGGAGAGTAATATCATGAGAAAACATAAAGCAAGATCATAAGGCGTCGTTTCGTATACTTTGGAACCTTTTAAAAAAAATAGTCATCATTCATGAATAGAGTTGAGAATTTAGAAAATAGCTCAACGTTCTCATATCATTACTGAAATCATAAACTTGGAACTTTCAATCATGGAACCATCATTGTCATATTCATCATACAAACATTTTCTTCCTTGACATCATCCATGTCATTGTAGAACATATTCATCGTCCTCGTCATAGAGCTTACTATGCCATAAATCTTTGTTTTGGGAAAAATACGGGCACTTTGGAAAACATTTACGAGCTATCAGAGAAGAAGAATCATGCCTTGGAATCACTAGATTGGTTAAAGCACTATTGTTTAATAATCGGAATGATAACCAAAAGTTTTCCTTTAATTTTAGTGCGGAAACAAGTCAAATAAAACAAAAGGAAGGAATTCGGGAGTAGCGGGCCCACCTCGGATCAATAGAGGTGGCGTACACCAAACTACATACAATAAGCTTCTTGGAGCCATTTATGAGGGTTTTATTGTAATCCGGTTTCATTTGACAAGTTATAGATGTTGGGTACAATTATTCAATAAAATGTGAAGAACTTAATTCAATTCTATTGAATGAAAAAGGGCTAATTTCAAACTCGGATTTCTAGAATTGGAGTGGTCCCCGAGGCACGTATCCAAGCCTATTACGTCTAAGACATGCCAAAGAAGAGAGGGTGAAGCCTTACGTACCTTTTCTGCTTCTCGTGCGACTCCAAATTCAAGTTCCAAATCTGCCAAAATCTACAAATTGATCACATTTACCAAACCTTAATTAGGGGCATTTAGAAGTAAATTCTCAAAGTAACACTCGTCTACCAAAATTTCGGCAGCACCTTCCCTATAAATCCATCAACCCCGAGAATCCAACTCGGCCAAAATCAACAACAACCATACCAACAATCATATAGGCAACATCAATATTTAATTCCCAACGCATTCTAGCATTAACAATTCTTTTCTACATAACTCATTGATACTCCATTTATTCAAATAAGCTACATATGTTCAAGCTAACACCAACGATCACATGCTCAAATATTATCCCGAGGCCATTCAAACACGATTCGGGAACGTTTCAAGTAACCCACGCAATATTCAAAATAATCTATCCAATGTACAACATGACCCGAAATCATCCAAATTCCATAGGGGCACAACATTACATTTCTTTCTTCCAAACTCACATACTACATCAACAACTCCATACGTTGACAACATTATTTTCATTAAAGCAAGGAACTATATTCAAATCATGTTGGCTCCCAAAACAGCCCATGACCATTACAACTTCAACACAAATCATCAAATATTCATTCTCATCATAGAATCTACAACAACAACCAACCAAAATGCTATATAAAATTAGTTCACCATATTCTACCAAAAACAGCCCCTACACACGGCTTAACAACTACCATTTCAACATGAGCCATTAAATCATCATTCTTACCATAGAATTTACAACAACAATAACCAAGAACACTAACTAAAATCAATTCATTCCTTCTACACCAACAATCCATTCCCACAGCCACACACACCACATACAACATTTCATGATTTTCATCCACTCCCATGTGTTATGACACGTCCAAAACATCCATAAAACATGTAAAAGAGGATTGAACCATACCTTTCATTTCATCTTCCCCCAATCTCGGCTAGACTTTCCTCTTGCACAACGAATAGTTCGCTTGTTCCAACGACTACTCCATGTGATAGAGGACCTTCCTTTTAGTTGAAAAGCTTGAAGAAAACATTTTTCTCTTGATCATCACCATGGCTGAACTTCGGCCAGCCATGGCTCTTTTTCTTCTTTTTTTTTCATCTTTCTTGAAATTTCTAGACTTAGCAAATGATGAATTGGTCCTCCTCTTCAAGACTTATCATATTTATATATACATATGTAACACATGCCATGCACATGGCCGGTAGCTCCCCTCTTTTCTCAATTTTTCTAGATTTTTCCTTAATTGCTAAAAGATGACTAATTAAATTGGGCTTGGTCATCTTTGTCCATAATTAAATTGGGCTTAGTCATCCCTTGGTCCATACATATATATTTAGCTCCACAAATATATAGTATACACTTGTGCCATTTCATGGAATTATTTTTTTTCCCACTCTTAGCCTCCTAGTTTTCCTTATTCCAAATTTACCCTTAACACTCCACGCCACTAATACTTACAAGCAACTTGCGCATTCAAACGAAACCGGAAAATATGACTTCGTCCTTAACTTCCCGCCATTAGCTCGAAATATTCAAATGTGCAAAATGCGAGGTATAACATCCTTCCCCCCTTTAGAACATTCGTCCTCGAATGTTCAACTAGTCCTACTGGGTCGCATAAGCACCTCGAGGGGGGGAGCTCCCTTTTTCTAACTAGCGCTATCCTTCACATTATCTCTTAAGTTATACAATATCATTCTCTCATCACCCTCGTTCTCTTCATACACGCCCATTTTCTAGTGTCCTGTCATTCGAGGTTTTTGCAAGACTTCTCACCGCCTCAAACACTATCCCGATTCTTATACACTTATTGTTGGTTTTCCGATCTCACTGACTTATTTCCATGAAGGGGGTTTCATTTGTAATCCAAGCATCCATATCAAACATATTACCGTATCAATTGTCTCTATCTCATCCTTACATTCCTCTCACCTGCTTCCCCCCTTTGGGGTGTACCTATACCATTATCCGTTTATACTTCGTCTCATATCCTCATTCCCAATCTCAATCTATAGTAGAATAATAATAGCTTACTTTGCAACACTTGTACCATTTACTCTTACTGTCACTCGAACTTCGGTACCCTTACTCGATTAATGCCTTTTGTATCGTAACTTCGGTTGCTGGGATTCACATGTCCACCGATACAATCATATTTGGGATATCCTACACCTCCATATATACATATATATATAGTTACTATTATCTAGCCCACAAAATACGTCCAAACGCTGTTCAAGCCTATCTTAATTCCTGAGCTGCAATACACTTTCTGTCTCTTCACCAAGCTAGCCTGCCTCGTCTTACGCGTCTTCTGATAGTCTCCAACCATTCCATATACTCTAGTTTCCCTTAAGCTACCCTAGCTTCTCATTTGTCTCTTAAGTCTGGATATATAGAATTTCTTGCATACTTCCCAGGGGGTCACCCATCCTGAAATTGCTCCCACCTGAGCACGCTTAACCTCGAAACTTTGGTGGAATCCGGTACCTTAATGCTGATATAATCGCGTCCACTCCGCCACATGACTTTTATTACCTAATCTGGAGCAATTTAAAGCCTTACAGATTCTGGAACATTTTCGTAACACGTCCTCCTTTTACAATTACTGTTTTACCCTTTTCGGCTCCCAATATTCATCTCCCACTTATGTGTATGACTACTTCCTGTCCTGGGGCTCCGTTCTGTTGGTAGTGATCACGCGTTCATCGCCACACCAAATCCATAACCTTTTCCGAAACAACACATCTCTTACTTATTGCACATTTATCGTATTTCCTTTCCGCGCTTCTTCCTCTTAGACGTACCCATTCTGGTAGGGCCTCCCTTATCATTCTCACTACTTATTCAAATCTGTATACGGCAAATATCGACAATGCTACACAGAACATACGGCTACACGGTATATTCCGGTTGCCTAGGACTTCCAGTTCCAAGTACAGAACAATTATCCAGACTTACCTCTGTGCCTTGCCTTTTTCCGTCGCATATCTGACTTATATAGGAAAGTCTTATTTCTTATGACTTGGCTCTATCGCACGATCACAAGACAGAAAGAAGGTCAACAATTCCTAAATGCCTCGCAGCCTCCTGTTTATAAATGTGGCCGGCTTCACACCCCATAAACGTGACTCGCTGGACACGACTTTGCGTACAACCCTTGGACCGACCTCGCTCGATACCACTTTGTCACACCCCGACTTTACTAGGGTGTGATGGGCACCCGACTCCATATTCGGAGCCGAGCGAACCCGCTAACTCTTATTACACATATGAACCTATGAATCAGTTATAAATGAATGCATAGAACATTTCATGATTTTCATCCACTCCCATGTGTTATGACACGTCCAAAACATCCATAAAACATGTAAAAGAGGATTGAACCATACCTTTCATTTCATCTTCCCCCAATCTCGGCTAGACTTTCCTCTTGCACAACGAATAGTTCGCTTGTTCCAACGACTACTCCATGTGATAGAGGACCTTCCTTTTAGTTGAAAAGCTTGAAGAAAACATTTTTCTCTTGATCATCACCATGGTCTGAACTTCGGCCGCCCATGGCTCTTTTTCTTTTTTTTTCATCTTTCTTGAAATTTCTAGACTTAGCAAATGATGAATTGGTCCTCCTCTTCAAGACTTATCATATTTATATATACATATGTAACACATGCCATGCACATGGCCGGTTAGCTCCCTCTTTTCTCAATTTTTCTAGATTTTTCCTTAATTGCTAAAAGATGACTAATTAAATTGGGCCTGGTCATCTTTGTCCATAATTAAATTGGGCTTAGTCATCCCTTGGTCCATACATATATATTTAGCTCCACAAATATATAGTATACACTTGTTCCATTTCATGGAATTATTTTTTTCCCACTTTTAGCCTCCTAGTTTTCCTTATTCCAAATTTACCCTTAACACTCCACGCCACTAATACTTACAAGCAACTTGCGCATTCAAACGAAACCGGAAAATATGACTTCGTCCTTAACTTCCCGCCATTAGCTCGAAATATTCAAATGTGCAAAATGCGAGGTATAACAGGAACGAGGTAAAATGAGAGCAGGAATCCAAACGCTGATAACCAAGTATTTATAAGTAACGGAGATCGAGGTGTGTTCACCACCATTGGGAATCTGGAAGTCTAGGACGAAAAGTAGTCATATCCATAGGTGAAAAGTGAATATTGAGGATTGAAAAGGGCTAAAATAGTAATTGTGGAGTCGAAAGAGTAAAAGACCCTTTCTAATTCGGAGGAGATGTTTTATGAGAACGTTTCGAAATCATTAAGACTTCAACTTACTCCGTTACGTGATGAAGGTCATGCGGTGAGGTGGACGCTATCTTACTAGCATTAAAGCATCGTATCTTATCAGAGTTCCAAGGTTAAGCGTGCTGGAATGAGAGAAATTTTAGGATGGGTGACCCCCTGGGAAGTGTACTAAAAGTCCTATAAAGTCAGACACAGGAGAACCAAGGGGAAGCTAGAGTGGCCTAAGGGAAATTAGAGTATACGAGTGGGAGGAACCCTCGAAAAGGTCACATAGGACGAGGCGGATCGAACCGGTGAAGAGAAAGAAGGTGCATCACAAAATACGAAGCGGGGTAAGTTGAATAGCGTTTGGAAATATTTTGTGAGCGGGGATAGTAGCAACTATGTATGTATATAGGTATGCACATGATATCCCATACATGGCTATATCAGTGGGTATGTGTATCCCGGCAACCAATGTTGCAGTGTAGGGAAGGCATTAATCGAACAGGGTAATGGAGTTCAAGGGACAAAACAAAAGATATGGTACCAGCGTTACAAGGTAAGCTGATGCTGTTCCCACTACCGGTTAAGATTGGGAAGTCCTAATACAACGATATTTGAAAAAGAAGAAAGGTGAGTAGATGGAAGGCAGGGAGATCAAAGTGTTAAAAAAGTAAAAGAGTAAGAAATATGAGGGAGTAAAGCCTCCAAAAGAGACGATGGGCAAAGCACGAGACTATTTGGGTAAATTGATGACATAGAATAGGAATCCATGTGAAGACTGGGAGATTGGGTCATAGTGGAAATGGAATGAAATATAAGGAACGTGCATGGAAGAGAAGATCGCCCGGCCGTAGCATCAGAAAGACAGATAAGGATTTAGGTATAACCGAAAACTTCATAAAGGACGTAGTGAATCTCGACGTCCCCATTAACTTGTGAGTCCAGGACGCTGTTAGTCATGAAAGACAAAAGTACGAAAAAGAAATCATCGAAATTGGATACCCTTATGAGTATTCCAGTTAAATATGAGAAGTGTAGCTAGCGAGAAGATAGATACGTCAGACCATGTGATGAAGGAACTTCAGTTTTAAGAAAGTCATGTAGGGCGACACATAATTATCGGAGATAATGGACGTTTGGGAACTATTGGTGTATAAGGGTCCCCTTAATAAGGGGGGAAGAACAGGTTGGACCTGCAAAGAGTTACGATAGTCTCAATCTCCAAAAGAAGAAATTTACTAGCTCGGGAATAAAGTTCGAGGCGTATTGGCATATCGGGAAGGTAATGGAAAGAAGTAGAAACGAATTGGCAATACGGGTACCATGAGGTAGACATGCAGAGAGGGAGTATGGAAGAGAACTTAAGGGAGCACCTTACGTCAAGAGGAACTACGATATTTTTAGACCATGATTTGAATCCCTCGTATTGGGTAAATTCGTGCCGTACCTAAATATGCAGCGACATGTCTTAAGGGCAATGAAAAGAGCAAGAAAGGTCTTCGAATCAAATTCACAAAGGATGATAGAGAGGATGACGAACCTAAAGGACACTCAGGGTGATGACAAGAGGAAATTTTGCACCAAAGAGGATAACAATTGTGTTAAAAGGAACAACGATTGGTAGTTCGAAATTTTTGAAAGATGTCTTTAACTCCTATGAATGGAGATAAAAGAGTTCACCGGATATTAGAAGATATTTCATGGATCGCTAATTATACTAAATATGAAAATATGTGCTATAGAGTATATAAACCATCAATATGAAGCTATGCCCGACCAGAATTACAAAGGGCTACCCCGGAAATACGATAAAGAATAACGACAGATGGTAGTGACATGTCGGTATAATGGTACATGTAATTGTTGTGGAGCTAGATATACATATAAGTGGTAAGGGAGTCGTAATGGAGTAAGAATTGTTGTAGCCCTATGCTTTGAGTTGTATTGGGAGATTTAAAGGAATTCAAAATGTAGGTTAAAGAAACAGTTGTGGCAAGAGCTCAAAAAGGTGGCAAGTTACAAATTTAATTGAACTCACACGATTATGAATTGCCACAAGTGTAACTATCTTCATGAAGGATAGTAAAGGGTGAATAACCATTATGTATATACGTACTTGGGATCGATGGAAGTGGTCTTGAAAGGAATGGGAGGAATATCTTAACGAACACGTCCCATTATGCCCACTAGAGATAAAGTCATGTTGAATAAACACTTACGGTGTAAGGGTAGGAGAGATAGTGACAAGGATGTGCGTATCGATGAACACCGCCCGATGAACTATAAGGAGTCGGTGCGGTGCATATCTAAGGCCGACGACATTAAAAAGAGTAGGCCGAGAAGGTACCGTTATACCTCGCGTTTGTACGTTTGAATATTCCGAGTTAATGGCGGGAAGTTAAGGACGAGGTTATAATTTTTTTCTAGAATGCGTAAGTTGCGTATTCATTTTTATTGGTATGGAATATTAAGGGCAAACTTGGAATTCGAAAATTATTATTCATGACTTGTGGAGGAAGTCTTGTGGCCATTCAAGTTGGAGTGGATTATGGCCCACATGATGCAAATACATGTGATTAAAAAGATGACAAAGTGAGCAAAATTCATCTTTTGTGACTTAAGGAAAAATCTAGAAAAATGGAGAAATTTGGTGGAAAAGAAAAAAAAAAGAAAAGAAAATAAGAGCACATGATCAGCCATGTGCACATATATTTATATATATATGTGTATAAGATGACAATTAGTCATCTTAATCAATTGTGACTCCTAGAAATTTCAAGAAAAGTGAAGAAAAATGAAGAAGAAGAAAAACGTCCAAGGTGAGGGGCTGGCCGAACCAGCCCCATAAACTTGATCAAAAAAAATTGTTTCTTCATGCTTTCATGCTAATTGGAGGGTCCTCTACAATTTGGAATAGTTGATGGAACAAGAAAACCGTTCGTTCTTGCGAAACAAGTCTTAGCCGAGTGGAGAAGATGATTGGAAAAGGTGAAGTTTAACTTTCTTTCTCATGTTTCATGGATAATTTGAGCATGTTGTGATATGTGAAATGAATGAAATTTATGAAAGTATGGTGTGTGCATATGTGTGGCCGTGTAGTGTGTGTTGTGTTGGAGTAAGAGATTAAGTGTATTCCACATGTTTATGTGTTGTTGTAATGTGTAGAGAATGAAGGAAACTCATGGAATGTTGTATGTTGTGTTGTGGCCGAATATGGGCTGAATTGGTATAGGTGTGTTGAACTCATTTTATATAGTATTTTGGTTGTTGATTATTGTAGATTATGTGACGAAAATGAAGGTTTGATGACTCAAATGGAAGTCGGAAATGTTGTGGACTGTTTTGGAAGATTGAGATGATTTTAATGTAACTTCGTGAATTTATGAAAATATTGTTGAAGACGTATGGAATTGTTGACATAGTTTGTGAATTTGAAAGTAGAAAATGTGTTATGAATGTTTCTATGTTGAGTTGGAAGGTTTCGGGTAAGATTGGATGTTGGTTTGGACATCTTGAATTATCTATCGATATTGTTGTTATGATTGTTGATTATTGGCATTATTGTTGTTGGTTTGGCCGAGTTGAATTCTCGGATTGTTGTCAATGGATGAATTGGGCCGAGCCATATTCTCGGGATGGCGCATTTACAGGGGAAGTGCTGCCGAAATTTTTATAAACAAATGTGCATTCAAGATTGGACTCCCAAAAGCTCTAATCAATGTTTGGTGAACATGACCAAATTGTAGATTCTGGCGGATTTGCAACTTGGATTTGGAGTAGCAGAAGGAGCGGAAAGAGGTATGTAAGGCTTCACTTCTCTTTCTTGGCATGTCTTAGCCGTAGTAGGCTTGAACACGGGCCTCGGGGATAATTCCTCTCCTAGAAATTCGAGATTGAAACTAACTACTATTCATTCAGTAGAATTGAATTAGAAATTGCGCAAAATGTTGGAAAACTTCCTAAACATCCGAACTTACACAAATAGGACCCGATTACCCTAAGATCCTCACAAGTGACGCCATAAATTATTATATACGTAAATTTGATACGCCGCCTCATTTGACCCGAGGTGGGCCCATTGTTCCCGAATTTTCCTTATTGTACCATTTGACTTATTTTGAAGCAGAACCGGATGGAAACTTTCGATCCTTATTCCGTCATCAAATGACAAGTACTATAACTATGCCAATGAGGATATTCTTACGATGGCTATGAACATGTTTTACAATGACATGGATGATGTCAAGGAAGAAAATGTTTACATGATAACTATGTCCATGATGATTCTATGATTAAAGGTTCCAAGTCTATGATTCCGATTGACGAGATGAGAACGTTAAGCTATTTCTTGAATCCTCAACTCTACTCTTGAATAATGTTTTCCTTTAAAGATTCCAAGTACACAAAACGATGCCTTATGGTCCGGTTCTATGTTTTATCATGATATTACCCTCCATTGATAGTCTCGCCTTATATTAATCGTCCCTTCAAGGTGAGGCAAGCGCCCATAGTTACTCCATAACATAATCGGAGGTTTCCGACCTTACGTCACTCCGATGGATACATGATTTTCTTGGGCTCTCCTGCATGCTTATATAATATATGGATATGAAAAATGGATATGAACATGGGGTGGGGGAAGGGATACATGGAAATTGGGAAGGGAACTATGTTTCATTGCCACTGTCACCGGCTTATCATCCCGGACGCGGGATGCCCGGACGCGGGATTTATGGGCGAGCCGGAGTATTTCGGCGCAATGTGGGCGAGCCGACGCTGTTCGGTGCTATGATACTATGACACACTATGATACGCTATGATACTATGATACACTATGACATGCCATGATACTATGATACACTATGGTACACTATGATACTATGATATACCATGATATGCTATGACACTATGATATACTACGATTTAACATGATATGACATAAATTCTATTTTCTATGCCTATGAAAAGAAATGTTTTTTTTAAAGGGAAAACAAGCATGCATGGCATCCGCCCCCATGGGGCCCCCATATGCACAGGTTACTCTGTTATCCTATGACATGTTCTATGTTCCTATACAGATAATGTTCATACGTACAGGTCATCCTTTTACCCCACGATGTAATATCTCTTTATTGTTCATGCTTATATCTTCTACTATGTTGCTACTTACGCTCTTACATGCTCGCACATAGCTCGTACTGACCCTTCTTCTTCGGGGGGGGGGGGGGGGGGGGGGGACTGCGTTTCATGCCGCGCGTGTACACCTGCATGAGCCGATTATAAAAGAGGATGTTCCAACAGAGTTGGTAGGCTCCACTTGTCCCGGAGTGCCGCCGAGTTAGAGTATAGATGCCATGATATGTTGTTCGAGGTTAGAGACTTTGCAGACAGAGTCGTGGATATTGGGTTGTCAGTGTGTAAGCGGCTCCAGCAGCCGATATGTTATTATGTTTCGTGTCTCGAGCCTTATTTGATGTCAGATTCTTCTTATGAAAAAAAAATTCTCTATGTATTCATTTCTTACTAGTTCATAAGTTCATATGTGTAATAAGAATTAGCGGGTTCGCTCGGCTCCAAAGATGGGGTCGGGTGCCCATCACACCCTAGTAAAGTCGGGGTGTGACAAAGTGGTATCAGAGCAGGTCGGTCCAAGGGATGTCTGCAAAGTCGTGTCCGGTAGAGTCCTGTTTATGAGTGTGAAGCCGGCCACATTTATAAACAGGAGGCTGCGGGGCATTTAGGAATTGTTGACCTTCTTTCTGCCCTATGATCGTGCGATAGATAGAGCCAAGTCCTAGGAAAATGGAATCTCCTATACAGGTTTTACCTACGACAGAAGAAAGTGAGAGGCGATACGGAAAGTTACAGGGGGTAGGTATTGATATTCTGTCCTGTCGTTGAAACTGGAGACTCGGTATGGCTGAGATGTGTTATATATATATGTAAGCCTGCAAGGCATTGTTAATATTTGCTGTGTGCAGATCTGAATGGTGAGAACGATAAAGGAGGCCCTACCAGAATGGATACGTCTAAGAGAAAGAAGCGCGAAAAGGAAATACGATAAACCGGCAACAAGCGAGGTGCGATGTTTCAGGAAGGTTATGGATTTGGCATGGCAATAAAGGAGCAATTACTACCCTCGGGAATCTGGAGTCCCAGGACAGGGAGTAGTCATACACACAAGTGGGAGGTGAAGATTCGGAACTAAAAAGGGCAAAATAGTAATTACAAAAGAAAGGACGTGTTACGAAAATGTTCCAGGATTGGTAAGACTTCGACTTGCTCCAGAACATGTAATAAAGGTCACACGAGGAAGTGGACGCGAAATTATCGGCATTAAGGCACCGAGTTCTAGTGAAGTTTTTGGGTTAAGCGTGCTCAGGTGGGAGCAATTCTATGATGGGTGACCCCCTGGGAAGTTGGCAAGAAATACTATAAATTGAGACACAAGAGACAAGTGAAAAGCTAGGGTAGTCTAAGGAAAACTAGGATATACGGGATGGTTGGAGACTATAGGAAGACGCATAGGACGAGGCAAACTAGATCGGTGAAAAGACGAAAAGTGCACTACAGCCTTGGAATTAGGATAGGCTTGAATAGTGGTTGGAGGTATTTTGTGGCTAGTTGATAGTAATTATAGATATGTATGAAGGTGTAGGATATCCCGTATATGATTGTATCGGTGGACATGTGAATCCCAAAGAACCGAAGTTACGGTACAAAAGGCATTAATCGAGTAAGGGTACCGAAGTTCGAGGACAAAGAAGAGTAAATGGTACAAGTGTTGCAAAGTAAGCTGTTATTATTCTACTATAGATTGAGATTGGGAATGAGGATATGAGGCGAAGTATAAATGGACAATGGTATAGGTACACCCCAAAAGGGGGGAAGCAGGTGAGAGAAATGTAAGGATGAGATAGAGACAGTTGATACGGTGGTGTGTTTGATATGAACGCTTGAGTTACAAATGGGACCTCTCACTGAAGTGAATTAGTAAGGTCGAAAAACCGACACTAAGGGGATAGAAGTCCGGATAATGTTTAAGGTAATGTGACAAGTTTGCACAGACTTTGAAGAATGCGACGCCGTAAAAATGGACGTATATGAAGAGAAAGAATATGACAAAGAGAATGATATTGGATAGCTTAAGAGCTAATATGAAGGATGGAAATAGCTTTGAAAAGGGAGCTCTCCCGAGGTGCTTATGAGATCCTGTAAGACTAGTTAAACATTCGAGGACGAATGTTTTAAAGGGGGGAAGGATGTTATACCTCGCGTTTTGTACGTTTGAATATTCCGAGTTAATGGCGGGAAGTTAAGGACGAGGTTATAATTTTTTTCTAGAATGCGTAAGTTGCGTATTCATTTTTATTGGTATGGAATATTAAGGGCAAACTTGGAATTCGAAAATTATTATTCATGACTTGTGGAGGAAGTCTTGTGGCCATTCAAGTTGGAGTGGACTATGGCCCACATGATGCAAATACATGTGATTAAAAAAAGATGACAAAGTGAGCAAAATTCATCTTTTGTGACTTAAGGAAAAAATCTAGAAAAATGGAGAAATTTGGTGGAAAAGAAAAAAAAAAGAGAAAAGAAAATAAGAGCACATGATCAGCCATGTGCACATATATTTATATATATATGTGTATAAGATGACAATTAGTCATCTTAATCAATTGTGACTCCTAGAAATTTCAAGAAAAGTGAAGAAAAATGAAGAAGAAGAAAAACGTCCAAGGTGAGGGGCTGGCCGAACCAGCCCCATAAACTTGATAAAAAAAAATTGTTTCTTCATGCTTTCATGCTAATTGGAGGGTCCTCTACAACGTGGAATAGTTGATGGAACAAGAAAACCGTTCGTTCTTTAAACAAGTCTTAGCCGAGTGGAGAAGATGATTGGAAAAGGTGAAGTTTAACTTTCTTTCTCATGTTTCATGGATAATTTGAGCATGTTGTGATATGTGAAATGAATGAAATTTATGAAAGTATGGTGTGTGCATATGTGTGGCCGTGTGTGTGTGTTGTGTTGGAGTAGGAGATTAAGTGTATTCCACATGTTTATGTGTTGTTGTAATGTGTAGAGAATGAAGGAAACTCATGGAATGTTGTTTGTTGTGTTGTGGCCGAATATGGGCTGAATTGGTATAGGTGTGTTGAACTCATTTTATATAGTATTTTGGTTGTTAATTATTGTAGATTATGTGACGAAAATGAAGGTTTGATGACTCAAATGGAAGTCGGAAATGTTGTGGACTGTTTTGGAAGATTGATATGATTTTAATGTAACTTCGTGAATTTATGAAAATATTGTTGAAGACGTATGGAATTGTTGACATAGTTTATGAATTTGAAAGTAGAAAATGTGTTATGAATGTTTCTAGTTGAGTTGGAAGGTTTCGGGTAAGATTGGATGTTGGTTTGGACATCTTGAATTATCTATCGATATTGTTGTTATGATTGTTGATTATTGGCATTATTGTTGTTGGTTTGGCCGAGTTGAATTCTCGGATTGTTGTCAATGGATGAGTTGGGCCGAGCCATATTCTCGGGATGGCGCATTTACAGGGGAAGTGCTGCCGAAATTTTTGTAAACAAATGTGCATTCAAGATTGGATTCCTAGAAGCTCTAATCAATGTTTGGTGAACATGACCAAATTGTAGATTCTCATGGATTTGCAACTTGGATTTGGAGTAGCAGAAGGAGCGGAAAGAGGTATGTAAGGATTCACTTCTCTTTCTTGGCATGTCTTAGCCGTAGTAGGCTTGAACACTGGCCTCGGGGATAATTCCTCTCCTAGAAATTCGAGATTGAAACTAACTACTATTCATTTAGTAGAATTGAATTAGAAATTGCGCAAAATGTTGGAAAACTTCCTAAACATCCAGAACTTACACAAATAGGACCCGATTACCCTAAGGTCCTCACAAGTGACGCCATAAATTATTATATACGTAAATTTGATACGCCGCCTCATTTGACCCGAGGTGGGCCCATTGTTCCCGGATTTTCCTTATTGTACCATTTGACTTATTTTGAAGCGTAACCGGATGGAAACTTTCGATCCTTATTCCGTCATCAAATGACAAGTACTATAACTATGCCAATGAGGATATTCTTACGATGGCTATGAACATGTTTTACAATGACATGGATGATGTCAAGGAAGAAAATGTTTACATGATAACTATGTCCATGATGATTCTATGATTAAAGGTTCCAAGTCTATGATTCCAGTGACGAGATGAGAACGTTAAGCTATTTCTTGAATCCTCAACTCTACTCTTGAATAATGTTTTCCTTTAAAGATTCCAAGTACACAAAACGATGCCTTATGGTCCGGTTCTATGTTTTATCATGATATTACCCTCCATTGATGGTATCGCCTTATATTAATCGTCCCTTCAAGGTGAGGCAAGCGCCCATAGTTATTCTATAATATAATCGGAGGTTCCCGACCTTACGTCACTCCGATGGATACATGATTTTCTTGGGCTCTCCTGCATGCTTATATAATATATGGATATGAAAAATGGATATGAACATGGGGTGGGGGAAGGGATACATGGAAATTGGGAAGGGAACTATGTTTCATTGCCACCTGGTCAGCTGGCTTATCATCCCGGACGCGGGATGCCCGGACGCGGGATTTATGGGCGAGCCGGAGTATTTCGGCGCAATGTGGGCGAGCCGACGCTGTTCGGTGCTATGACACTATGACACACTATGATACGCTATGATACTATGATACACTATGACATGCCATGATACTATGATACACTATGGTACACTATGATACTATGATATACCATGATATGCTATGACACTATGATATACTACGATTTAACATGATATGACATAAACTCTATTTTCTATGCCTATGAAAAGAAATGTTTTTTTTAAAGGAAAAACAAGCATGCATGGCATCCGCCCCCATGGGGCCCCCCATATGCACAGGTTACTCTGTTATCCTATGACATGTTCTATGTTCCTATACAGATAATGTTCATATGTACAGGTCATCCTTTTACCTCACGATGTAATATCTCTTTATTGTTCATGCTTATATCTCCTACTATGTTGCTACTTCTGCCTTACATGCTCAGTACATAGCTCGTACTGACCCCTCTTCTTCGGGGGGGCTGCGTTTCATGCCGCGCAGGTACACCCAGATGAGCCGATTATAGCATGAGGATGTTCCAGCAGAGTTGGTAGGCTCCACTTGTCCCGGAGTGCTGCCGAGTTAGAGTATAGATGCCATGATATGTTGTTCGAGGTTAGAGACTTTGCGAGACAGTCGTGGGTATTGGGTTGTCGGTTTGTGAGCGGCTCCAATGTGCCGACATGTTATTATGTTTCGTGTCACGAGTCTTATATGATGTCATATTCTATTTATGGAAACTTCTGTGTATTCATTTCTTACTAGTTCATAAGTTCATACGTGTAATAAGAATTAGCGGGTTCGCTCGGCTCCGAAGATGGGGTCGGGTGCCCATCACACCTTAGTAAAGTCGGGGTGTGACAGTACCGAAGGGATAAACGCAGAAAAAGCACCGTGTACGAGAAAAGTAGTGGGTCACTAGCAAGCAAACAAGGAAAGAGAAAAAGAGAAGTACTTACGGGATAATAAATAGTCAAGGCACACCATGTCAAGACTACACTACTTGAGACAAAACAAGAGCGAGGTGGTAGCCAATTTCTGACCGTGTACATGAGGGCAGAAAAAGTGAAAGAAGCTGATTACAGACATTGGAGTTATTGTCGAGAAGATGCAAGATCGTAGGTACTTGTGTTACGATTATAAGAGTCCAAGTTCGCGTCGCGGGTCATAGGAGGATTGGGAGGACCGAAGAACTAAGGGATTAAGCTTCTCCAAGGCTTTGAAGGAAAGTGGGGCAAGGTTTAGTATGGGAAATTTTGGTTTAACGATTATTAGCCTCGCAGTCACGGAGTAAAACATGTGTGTGTGATCGATAATGACTCTTAGAGTTCTAGATTGGCGATTGGGTATTCCTGAAAGTGTCACCCATGAAGAGTGATCCTACGAGGAGCAACCTATAGCCATACCAGATCGTCAGGTGAGGAAGTTGCGTATTAAAAACGTGACTTCCGTTAAGGTATTGTGGCGGAACAATAACAGGGAGGAGATGACCTGGGAAGCCGAAGAGGAGATGAAGAATAAGTATCCCGACTTATTTCCTATGCCTACAGGTAATCTGAATTCCTAGAGTGGTTATGTTGGTTGATAAATAAATTGTATGTGGTAGCTATAAAAGTAACTCCCCCGAAGTGCCTATAAGACCCTGTAAGACTAGTTTAACATTCGAGGACGAATGTTTCTAAGCTGGGAAGGATGTTACACCTTGGAAAATTTCGCGTTATCAAGACTGTGGACGGCTTAGTATGAGCTCAGGGGAGAGCAGAGTTACACAAGGATTATGGATGAAGATTATGTTATATGAGCATAATAACATATATATGACATTTGGAGAGTGTATGGAGTAAATCGGTTAACATGATCACTCGATGGTAGCCCTCGAAACCATGAGTAAGGTGGGGCCCAAATGTTGGAATTTTGTAAAGGATATATTAAAAGTGATACAAGTAGTACATGGAAAGTTGAGAAAGTCCTAAGAAGGACCCATAAGCCAAATATGGACATAAGCCCTCGAAAAGGACGATTTAAGAAAACGTTTTCAGATGATCTGACTTGGAGGGGCAAAAACGGCCTTATAAGTTTGAAATTTGGAAACACACCAAGAATAAAAGTTGTAGATAATTGAAAGAGATTTCCAACCATATGTCGTGGGCCCTCACACGATGTCGGAATCAAGAGTTATGGCCATTTTAAGAGCAAGACCCCAAGCTGCCAAATGGTTCCGCGGGCCCCACATGAATAAGTCGGTGGAACCGACCTAGGGGGGCTATAAATACCCCATCAGCCCCTTGTTTTCAGCATATTAAAATTCCAAAGAGTCCTAGAAGCCTCTCAAAACATCTCCCAAATATTATAGTCCGATAAATCAAGAATTTGACAAGATTACGCCAAACTAGTCCGTGAAAGGCGATTGTTCTTGCTTCTACTTAAGATTGGTATTGGAAAAGGTTGATGTGGCTGAGTTTTTTTCAAGCATAAGGTATGTTATTCATCTCATCTTTTATGTTGAGTTTATTTGAAGGTCTAGCAAGCCTTAAAAATGAAACTAGTCATGGAGAAAAGGTCATAGAATGTTGTATTGTAGTTGTTGTGTTTATAGGCTGTTTTGGTCGTGTTGTGGCCGTGTGGATGGACTGATTGACGCATATAAAAATGGTATCTAACATGGTTGGCGTATTAATGAGATTATACTCCTTGATTGGGATGGAAGAAAGTGCATATTGTTGTTGTATGTTGAAAAACGTCGTGTGGGATGTTTATGGAATATGTTGGTATGAATAATAGTGTTTTTGATGTGGGTATTATTGTTGTTGTTGTTGGTTGTTGAATTGAGAATTTGGGCTAGGCATATAAACAGGGGAGATGCTGCCCGATTTTCGGCAGAATATGGAATAGTTTGATTTGAAACTTGGAGTAAGTATGTGTTAAAGAGGCTAACGTTACTGTCAATCCTCTTAAATGTAGACTTACGAGCTTAGATGAATAAGCGTAGCCAATAAGAGGTGGAATAGGTATGTAAAGCTTACCCTTTCTTTCTTTTGGCATGTCTTAGATGTAAGTAAGATATGATATGATACGAGCCTTGGGGTAACTCCATTCTTAAGATCTGAGCATGTTTACGATTCTTATTCACTTCTTGATGTTAGCTTCCTAATATAGTCGAGCTATGGTCCTTGTGCCTTTTGTGTGATTGGAGAGTAAAAGTCGCATAAAAAGTTTTGATCCTAAAGGATTCTATGTCGAATAAGGTCCCTAACTTTCATAAATGGGCTCAGATCGCTTTGATACGTTCATAGAAGATTCTATAATGATTAATGCCTGTAACTTTCATGGGCGGCCTCGGATTGGTTTGATACATGTCTACGATCTCTAAGACTCTCTTTTACGTAGTCCTAATGGCTTTTAGAACAGATTTAGTATGACTATCATTTTAATGCTTGAGCGTGATTACCTACATATCTATCGAGTCTGAAATGATGATTTATATGCATATGGTTTCTCACTACTCTGCTCGTGTTAGCTGTTATTACTTCGTTCACTGCGTCCCGGGCCAGGGCATGTATGTCACACCCCGATCTCACTAGGGTGTGATGGGCACCCGACCCTTACTCGGGCCGAGCGAACTCGGCATTGCTCATATTACTCACGTATTCTCTTTGGATACTTAAATCAAAAACGAAAGTAAAACACATAGTAAAATTTACAAAATCTTTTTGTCGTTTATCAAACTAAACACGAACTTTGTGGCGTAAGGACCCCGTAACATAATGTATAATAAAACATATCGGCTAGTGGGGCCGTTTTCAAAATCACTCTAGACTCACGACTCGTGTCGCAAAGTCTCTAACTTTACTCTCCGAGATCGTAGCGTAGATACTCTGACTTGGCAACACTCCGGAATGAAGTGGAGCTTGCCAATCCGCTGGAACGTCTCCTGTAATGGCTTCTACTCATCTGGTGTACCTGCTGTCACACCCCAATTTCCGATAGGGTGTGATGGGCACCGACCGTCCATCCGGGGTCGAGCGAACCTCGGACTATCGTAATACTGTACTCACATTGGCCCCGACCAAATCATAAATACATAATTTCAAATCAAACACAAACTTGCGAAGGTACAAAATCGGTAATATCACATACCACAAAATGACGGCTTATAGAGCGCACCACAACCGACATCCGATGCACATGACTCGTCTCGCAAAGTCTCTAACATGACTCGGATATCATAACACACAAACTCGACTCGGCGAAGCACTCGGGACAAGTGGAGCTCGCCAATCCGTTGGAACATCTTACGCTAATACCTTTAGCTCACACAGGTGTACTGCGCGGCATGAAACGCAGCCCCCGAAGAAAGGGGGTCAGTACGGAATATGTACTGAGTATGTATAGCAGAAATACGGAACCATAGGAACAAAATACAGAAGATAGACATAATATGCAAAGTATCAAAATGTGTAATTAAAATGCAAATCATGCACAGGCTCTTAGAACGGTGGTCGCCGCTGTCGTTGGCGCCACGCCACAGATCACACCGAGAAGATTTCGGATCTCCGTAACCCGACATATCCCCGTAACACATCATAGCCGACCGTAACACCATATCACAAAGATCACACCAAACGGAACCCTCTTCGGAGAGGAGCTCAAAGTGAACCGTAACACAAAGATCACACCGGAATGCATATCATAAGGCGCACGAAGCATAACCGGCCCGGGATCCGGTGAACGAGGTGATGACCATAGCACGAGCAGAGTCGTGAGTAACCATATGCATAAAATTGTATTTATAAGTCATTAAACCAATAAGAAATCCATATGCGGAAGTCGAGGAGAAAATAGCACTAAGTTTCTCCAAAGACTACTAAGGGCGAGATAAAGCCGGGCCCCCACGAACGGGTGCCGGCCCCCATCCGAGCCCGACTACGTTAGTTAGGGAAAGTTAAGCCTTTTAAACTTACCTAACATGTTTTGGGGGGGTTCAGAGTTCGTATGCAAAAGTTACGGACGTTTGAAGTTCGGACCCTTTTATAGTCAAAATGCTTTATAAAACCTTTGAAAATTCAATCTTTTGAAAACATGAAAGTCTTATTTTGGTCCCATTAAAGTAGATCTTACGAAACGAACAAAGTACATACCTAAGCTCGGATTCTAAGAGTGAATTACCCCAAGGCTCCTGGTCATAGCCTAATAGTACTAAGACATGCCAAAGAAAGAAAGGTGAGCTTTACATACCTTGGCCGCTCTAACTAATCCAACTTGCGTCTCGGCTTCTCAAGATCTACAACACATCAATAGGCATCAAGTATTAGCCATAAGCATCGAAGAATCTCATTTCAAGCCATTACCTTTCTACGGAAATTTCGGCGACTTCTATATATTCACCAACCCGAGAATTCAACTCGGCTAATATCAACAACAACCAAACCAATAATCATAATAACAATATCGATAGGCAATTCAAGATATCCAAACCAACATCCAATCTTACCCGAGACCTCCCAACTTAATGAAAAAACGATAACGACATATTTTTCTTTCAAATTCATAAACTACGTCGACAACCTCATATGTTAACAACATCATTTCCATACATTCAAGAAAACATATTGAAAATCACATTAAGCTTCAAATCAGCCCCTTCATCGTCCAATACCACCCGAGATCCTCCAAGTTCAACAAGGGTAACGACAACACATTTCTACCTTCCAAATTCATAAACTACGTCCACAATTCCAAACGTTACAACGTAATCCTTACAATTATGAGAAAACATATTAAAATCATATGAACTTTCCAAAACAGCCCACAACCATCATAACTTCAATTTGGATCATCAAACATTTAGTTTACATCATAAAATTCATATCGACGACAACCAAAATGCAAGATAACATTAATTCATTTAATGCACACCAAGCAACCCTTTCCGGCCCACTCCACAACACACAACATTCCATGAGTTTCATTCATTTTCTATGCATTACAACAACACAAAATCATGTTGAATTCAATTAACTCTTCACTCCTACAACAACCACACACACACAGCCTCAACACACTCCACACGACCACAACTAACAACACACAACCCTTCATGAGTTTTATCCATTTCCATGCAATATAACACGTCCAAGGCGACCACAAAACATGCAAAAGAAAATTAAATCATACCTTTCCTCTTGCTTCTTCACTCTCGGCTAGCCTTCCATATGTCCTCAACGGATGATTTTCTTGTCCTAACAACCACCCCACGTCGACGAGAGCCTTTCAATTGGTAAGAAAACATGAAGAAGATATTTTTTCCCATAACCAAACAAGAGGGCAGGTTCGGCCAGCCATGGCAGCCGAACCCCCCCTCTCTCTTTTCTTTTCTCTTCTACTTGTTTCTTGAAATTTCTTAAGGCTCAAATGATGACTTGTCTTGTAATTTTCCACACACACACACATATATATAAGGGGGCACATGGCCGGTCGCGCCCTTTCTATTTTCTCCAAATTTTTTTTTCAATTCTTTTTCTTTTCTTTTCCCTCCAAATCTTTTTTTAAAATTCTAGAGTTTCTTTAAATCATAAAGATGACTAATGAAACCAACATGTCATCTAATTCCATTCATATATATATTTCAAGCTTCCATGTGGCCATGGCCCGCCTCACTCTAATTTCATGATTTTTTTTTCCAACTTTCCATAATGCATTCTTAGTCCCGAATTTTCCTTAATGCTTCCTTCCAACAAAATCCTAAACCATTTTATCGTAAAACAAAGTCGAGAGATAACCTTGTCCATAATTCTTCGCGAACTAACTTAAAAATATTCCGACGGCGAAATGCGAGATATAACACACTGCGCGGCATGAAACGCAATGCCACAAAAAGGGGCGTCGGTACGAGCAATGTGCGGGTATGTAAGATGGATGATAACATAGAAAACGTAATCATGTGCAACAACGGTATGGAGATGTAGAACATATCATGTAAGAGAGAGTATCTATACATATCGAGACATATCATGTGTCGGGGAGTATTATACGTATGGATCGTATCGTAAACTGTGCACCGTACATATGGATCATATCATGTAAAGTCAGAACTTTGCATATGGATCATATCATGTAAAGCGAACCTGACATATGAGTGCCTCCGGGGGGATACCATGCATGCTTATCCGGGGCATGTCTTCATAGCGAACAAGGCCGGGT
>NW_026718624.1:0-13156 GCF_029784015.1 Lycium ferocissimum | reverse complement strand
GTATAAATTTTCTTCGACGTATATGTACATTATTATTCGGGGGTACGACGGGGTTTTGTCCGTCAAATGATTTCGTTATTACGTTTAGAGGCACGTGGATATGTATGTGGGTTGTGGCTATGTACGTACGTATATGTATATGTGATATGTTACGGGCGGTTCACCGCACGGCGGCCTGCCGGCTCGCCTATATATATGTATATGGATATGTTATTTTGTGTGGCCTTTGTTGGTATTTTGCGTGCGAGTTAATTTCGGCTAGTAAGAAAAATAGAGGAAACTCTGCCCAAATTTTATTAAATATTTGAAGTTACTATTTTTGGGACTTTGGTACGTACGGGTGCCCAGGTCGGGCGCTAGTCACGGCCTACGGGGTTGGGTCGTGACAAGAATGAATTAATATTACTTAGTATTTTAGTTGTCGTCGTTGTGGATTTTATGGTGAAAGTGAAAGTCTAATGATTTGAATTGATGTTGTAATGGTTACGGGCTGATTTGGAGGGTTATGTGCACTTAATGTAATTTTTACATTTATGAGAATGACATTGTTAAAATGTGAATTGTTGGTGCAAATCATGATTCGGAAGTTAGGAATGTGTCCTGGATGTTGCTCTCGGGTTGGGGCAGTTTTCGGGTGGATTGGAGTGGTATTTGGGAAGGTTGAAATATTGTGTGAATTGTTTACAATGTTCTTGAATGTTGTTGGTATGAGTTCGGACTAGTATTTGAATGTATAAGCATTAATGTTGGCTTGAAGGTAAGCCGTTGAATTGAATATAGTGAATGTTGATGGATTATGTTGAAAGAGTATTTAATGGTAGAATGCATTTTTGAATTGATTGTTGATGTTGCTAGTTTGGTTGTTGGTGTTGTGGTTGTTGATTTGGCCGAGTTGAATTCTCGGGGTTGGTGTATTCTGATCTTTTTTACGTAGAATTTGATATTCGTTTGGAATCGGGTCCTAAATACCTTTAGCTAATATTTGGCATATTATGACGTATTTGTAGATCTTAGAGAGCCCGAAGTTTGAGTTTGGACTAGCTCGAGGGCGGACGAGGTATGTAAAGCTTGGCCCTTCCTTCTTTTGGCATGCCTTAGTTGTTAATAGGCTATGACACGAGCCTCGAGGAAATTCTACTCAGCGATCCGACCATGTACGTGATTCTTAATTGTTTCTTGGTCTTCGTATGCTTGATATGATGAAATATTGGCCCTTATGTCTTTTGTATGACTAAGTTTCAAAAGTTGCATAAAAGTTTAGTTTTTAAAAGAGTTTTGTTCCTAAACGATTCCGAAAACTACGAACGTCCGTAACTTTCGTAGACAGAACCGGATCGCTTCAATATGCTCGAAAATGATTCCATGAGGTATGATGACTATGTTTTCCATAGGCGGGCCCGACTTGGGTCGACACCCGTTTGTGGGCCCCGCGACTTTCCTTATGTACTTCTGACGATATTTGAAAGGATATGATATGACTATTACTCCGATTTCAAGTACGATCAGTTTACTTATCTTTTGAGTTTGTAATAATGATGCAATAACATGTGATGACTATGATTTCTATAGGCGGGCCCGGATTGGGTTGACGCTCGTCCGTGGGTCCCGCGACTTTTCTTTGAATAGTGCTAACAAATTTTTGAAAACAATTTAATATGACTACCTTTCCGACCCCCGAGTATGATTATATATTTATCGGTTGAGTCTGAAATAAGGATTTTTATGTATGTGATTTTGATACGTAACTATGGTTTCTGAAATTCGGTTTGATATGTTCCCGAGTGATATTCGGAAGAAAATCTGATTCGACTGCTGTTTTGGGTTATAAATAACGGTTCGTTTGATTAACCCATTGAGTCTTTAAAGAACGTTTTAAGCGACATTTGGTTACTCACGATTACACTCGTGCATTCTGTTGTCACATTTTTCGCCAAGTCCCGAGTCGGTTATGTATCGTGCGCACTATATGATATTCTGGAGTATGATGTGTCCGGTTCGCTGAGCCCCTCCACTATAGGGTCGGGTACCGGTATGTGTGATATTGCCGTTGGATATTTTGATCGCGGTATGTGTGATATTGCCGCTGGATATTTTGACCGCGGTATGTGTGATATTGCTTTGGATATTTTGATTGCATGTATGTGTGATATTACCGATATTTTGGCTTGGGATATTTTGACCACGGTATGTGTGATATTGCCGGATATTTTGACCATGGATATGTGTGATATTGCCACTGGATATTTTGACCGCGGTATGTGTATATCGACATTGACGGGCGGGCGACCATACTTTCTGAGCCCTATGTATGATTTGTATTTTGAAAATAAACATTTTGATATTTTGCAAATGCATTTATTTCCAGTACTTCCGTTTCGATTATGACTCAGATCTGTTCACTGTGTCTTCTGCTTTGCATACTCAGTACATATTCCGTCGCATTTTTATCTTCGAGCTGCGTTTCATGCCCGCGGTACGAACAACAGGCTTCGGTGATCCACCAGTCTAGGATACCTATTCTGCTGTTGGAGCGCTCCCTTTATTCCGGAGCCTACATTTTGGTATATATTCTCCCGTAGTATATGTAATTGTGTATTCAGGGGTACGGCGGGGACCTGTCCCGTCGTATGATTCTGTTGTTCTGTATTAGAGGTCTGTAGACATAGATGTGAGTTATGTACAGTTTTGTTCGGATGCGTTGAGTAAGTTGTGTTTGGGCGGCCCATCCGCCGCGGCGTTCTTTGCCGGGTGCGTGTATGTATGCTTTGCCACGTTATGTATATTATGATAGCCTTGCCTAGCACGTGCGCATATATGTTTGTATGCGTCGGTTGGAGCCACGTTCGATACCGATTTATGTACTAGTCATTTGTATGCCGAATCTGGTTAGTGAGCGCGTATGGGTGCCCATCGGGCACTAGTCACGGCCCTACGGGGTTGGGTCGTGACGAAGTATGTGTATCGAGCGATTCGTCCTCGGAATGTCTACAGACCGTGTCTAGTAGAGTCTTGTTTATCGGTATGTTGTGCATCACATCTATAAACAGGAGGCTACAGGACATTTAGGATGTTATCTTTCCTTCTAATCCTAGATCGTGCGATAGAGCTGTGTTATCAGGATGACTCTTCTCTGACGAAATATTCATTTCGGCCGATGCCTCAGGAAGGCCACGAGCTGCCCCCGGAGAAGGCAAGTCTACGGCGATGGTGAGACCGGCCAAGGCCGGATGGCTACTAGGGCCGTGCCCGGCGAGCGGATTGTGCCCCCGGCGGCCGGTTCTACTGCCTGTGGTATCGAGGGATTTGGAGCGACCCGAGCTGCTGGACAGGGGGCGGCTCTACCGCCAACCCCTGAGGTTCGAGCGCCCGCGCCTCCAGCTCCTCAGCCAGGGGCGGAGGATGGGGCTATGGGAGAGGCGGTCCAGTTATTGACCCGATTGGTCACGGGGCAGGCCCACAGGCACGGAGTAGGAGGTGATCAGGCGGACCGCCATGACAGTTCGAGGGCCCGTGATTTTCTGACATGTAATCCACCAGATTTTTTCATGTCGAAGCTTGCATGGAGGACCTCGTGAGTTTGTTCGGGAGATGCGGCGTACGTTGCGGCTTGTTAAGGCTTCGAGACCGAGTCGTTGAGCTAGCGTCATCCGGTTGCATGATGTGGCGGCTAGCGGTACGAGTCACAGATGTTGTCCAGAGGTGAGGGTGCCCCTCCAGCAGTGTGGGGCGAGTTCACAGAGGCCTTTCTTGGCCATTTTTTGCCTCCAGAGTTACGGCGAGCCAGGGTAGACATATTCACACTATTGAAGCGAGAGGGCGAAAGTGTCCCGGGAGTATAGTACGGAGTTTGATTCCGCGGCCGGATATGCGTCCGCTTATGTAGGCGTATGGTGACCGGATGCCCCAGAGTATGTGATGGGGCTGACCGGTGTTGGTCGACAATTGTTTGGTGATGGCGGCCCCGACCCCGGTGTATGTGCGTATACGGGCACACGCCCGGGGTATGGAGGACCGACATAGGGGGGGCGTCGGCACGATAGGGATTATGATGGGGGGCCGGCCGAGAGGGCCGGGTCCGCGGGGTATTCTTGAGAGTCTCGGGGCGGGGGCGGCCTCGGCGGCGACGCTCGCGGAATGCCCTTCCCCGGCTATGCACGAGTACACCCCACGGTTGTCGGTGGAGACCGGATGATACGGGATATTCGGAGCCGATCGTAGCTCCCGAGCCGAGTCCGCGAGGTGGACCGAGGTTCGGCCGGTGGAGGCCACCCCTACCTCGATGTCCTCATGCCGGGGAGACACCACCGGGGGGAGTGTTACGCGCCATGGGTTCTTGTTATACTGACATGGCGGTCGGGGCCACCTTATGAGGGATTGTCCACTCGGGAGCGGTCAGGGGGGAGCGACTCGGCCTACCGGGTCGATTCTTGTTAGGGTTCGTCTTTACCTTCCTTAGCTATGCGCCTGGTGGAGCCGGGCATACCAACACCAGCAGGCCGTGGCGGAGCCCCCAGTTCTGGCGGTCCATCGAACCGCCTATATGCGTTGACCGATAGACAGGATCAGGAGGCGCCACCAGACGCGAGTACAGGTAATTTAGACACTTTAATTGGTTATGCTGATTGATGTATGAACTGTTTGTGATGATTGTAAAAGAAACTCCCCCGAGTGTTTATAAGATCCTGTAAGGCTAATTTAACATTCGAGGACGAATGTTCTAAAGGGGGGGAGGATGTTATATCCTGTATTTCGTACATTGGGACAATCCGGGTTAACTATGATAAGTTAAGGACAAGATCATTCCGGGATATGAAGTCGGGACTTTTGACCTTCGATTTCGTTTTAAGACCTAATTTGTTCATGAATTTGTTGGCATGGAACAACTAGGAAAATTTGAGACCAAAAGTGGAATAATGGAAAGTTGGGAATTATTGAATTTTGGCCATATTGGCCATGTGGTGTGGAGATGGTCCCACACATTTTTGTGGCCAAATTTGATTGGTCCAACACATGTGTGGGCCATGGACACATGTATGAATCATTTAGGAGCATAAAAGATGATCACCAAGTCATCTTTCCTCATTTCTACACTTAGAAAAAAAGAGAAGTTGAAGAACAACAAGCTTCAAGTCCAAAACAAGCTATCCCAAAATTATTTCTTTGATGCCAATCCACTAATTGGAGGTCCCTAAGTAGCGTGGAAGTGTTGTTTGGGTCATCAAACCATCCGTTTGCCTCCTTGCAAACCCTAGCCTAGTTGTGAAGACAAAGGAACAAGGTAAGATTTAATCTTGTTTTATGTGTTGTGAGTGATGTGTGCATGTTGTAGTAGATGGAAATGGATGAAATTCATGGAAATATTGCATGTAGAGTGGAGCCGTGTGCATGGTGTGTGTGTGTGTGTGTGTGTGTTGTTGTGTTGCATTGAAGTAATGAATTAAAGTCTAGTTAGCATGTTGTGATTGTTGTAGAGTGGAGAAGAAAATGAGAATCATTAACATATGTATGTGGGAGGTGTTGGCCGGATATTGGCCATTTATGTGACAAGAATGAATTAATATTACTTAGTATTTTAGTTGTCGTCGTTATGGATTTTATGGTGAAAGTGAAAGTCTAATGATTTGAATTGATGTTGTAATGGTTAGGGGCTGATTTGGATGGTTATGTGCACTTAATGTAATTTTTACATTTATGAGAATGACATTGTTAAAATGTGAATTGTTGGGGCAAATCATGATTCGGAAGTTAGGAATGTGTCCTGGATGTTGCTCTCGGGTTGGGGCAGTTTTCGGGTGGATTGGAGTGGTATTTGGGAAGGTTGAAATATTGTGTGAATTATTTACAACGTTCTTGAATGTTGTTGGTATGAGTTCGGACTAGTATTTGAATGTATAAGCATTAATGTTGGCTTGAAGGTAAGCCGTTGAATTGAATATAGTGAATGTTGTTGGATTATGTTGAAAGAGTATTTAATGTTAGAATGCATTTTTGAATTGATTGTTGATGTTGCTAGTTTGGTTGTTGGTGTTGTGGTTGTTGATTTGGCCGAGTTGAATTTTCGGGGTTGGTGTATTTACGGGAAGTTTTGCCCAAATTTCGTAGAATTTGATATTCGTTTGGAATCGGGTCCTAAATACCTTTAGCTAATGTTTGGCATATTATGACGTATTTGTAGATCTTAGAGAGCCTGAAGTTTGAGTTTGGACAAGCTCGAGGGCGGACGAGGTATGTAAAGCTTGGCCCTTCCTTCTTTTGGCATGCCTTAGTTGTTAATAGGCTATAACACGAGCCTCGAGGAAATTCTACTCCCGCGATCCGACCATGTCTGTGATTCTTAATTGTTTCTTGGTCTTCGTATGCTTGATATGATGAAATATTGGCCCTTATGTCTTTTGTATGACTAAGTTTCAAAAGTTGCATAAAAGTTTAGTTTTTAAAAGAGTTTTGTTCCTAAACGATTCGAAAACTACGAACGTCCGTAACTTTCGTAGGCAAACGGATCGCTTCGATATTGTTATGTCCCGTATTTTGTACATCGGGACAATCCGGATTAACTATGATAAGTTAGAGACAAAACCATTCCGGGATGCAAAGTCGGGATTTTTGACCTTCGATTTTATTTTGAGACATAAGTTGTGCATGAATTTGTTGGCATGGAACAATTAGGAAAATTTGGGACCAAAATTGGAATTTATGAAAGTTGAAAATCATGCATTTTATCCTTGTTGTGGCCGTGTGGTGTGGTGGTTGGCCCACACAATTTGTGGACAATTTTAATTGGTCCAACACTTGTGTGGGCCAAGGGACACATGTATAAGTCTTGCATTAGCTTAAAAGATGACTACTACTTCATTTATCTCATCCAACACTTAGAAAAAAAAAGATAGAAGTTGAAGAACAACAAGCTTGGCTCTCGGCCAAGACCCTCAAAAACTAAGTTCAATTCTAGCCACTCCAAAAATATTTTGTTGATGCAAATCCACTAATTTGAGGTCCCTAAGTAGCGTGAAAGCGTTGTTCGGGTCATCCAACCATTCGTTGTGTCAATTGGAAACCCTAGGCAAAGTGTGGAGTTGAAGAAGAAAGGTAAGAATTGATTATGTTTTATGTGTTATAAAGGTTGTATGCATGTTGTAGTATGTTAAAATGGATGAAAATCATGAAATATAGTAAGTTGGAATTGAGGCCATGTGTATGAGGTTTGGCCGTGTGAGGTGTGTGTATGTTGTGTTGTGTTTAAGTGATGAATTAAGTTCTATGTAGTATGTTAATTGTTGTAGTGTGAAGAAATGTGTGAGAATTATCAATATGTGCATGTTGGTATGTTGGCCGAATGTAACCTCCCATGTGTGACCAAGAATGAATTAATATTACTTATCGTTTAGTTGTTGTCGTTATGAATTCCTGTTGTCGTTATGAATTCCATGATGAGAATGAGAGTTTGATGACTCAAATTGGTGTTGTAATTGTTGCGGACTGATTTGGAGGTTATTGTACATTTGATGTAACTTGTATAATTATGAGAACGACATTGTTAGAATGCGAATTGTTGATGCAAATCATGATTTGAAAATGAGGAATGTGTTATAGTGAGGTTCTCGGGTTTGGGGACAGTTTTCGGGCAAATTGGAGCCTTATTTAGAATGTTTGAAATGTTGTATGAATTGCTTAGAATGTCCTTAAATATTGTTGGTATGGGTCCGGGTTAGTATTCGAATGTATAAGCGTTGGTGTTGGCTTGAAGGTAAGCCGTTAAATTGAATATATTGAAAGTTGTTGAATGATGGAAAAGAGAGTTATTAATGTTGTATTGCCTTTCGGATTGATTATTAATGTTGCTAGGTTGGTTGTTGTTGTTGTTGTTGTTGTTGTTGATTTGGCCGAGTTAAATTCTCGGGGTTGGCCTATTTACAGGGGAAATGCTGCCCAAATTTCTGTAGAATTAAGGGCTGAATTGGAATTAAATGCCCAAATGTCTCTAGCTAATGTTTGGCATATTATGACTTGTTTGTAGACCTTGAGCAGCCCGAGACGTAGGTTGGATTTATCTTGAGTTTGAGCTAGCGTTGAGTGCGTACGAGGTATGTAAAGCCCAATCCTATCTTCTTTTGGCATGCCTTAGCTTCAAATAGGCTATGACACGAGCTTCGAGGAAATTCGATTCTCGCAATCCGAGCATGTTTATGACTCTTATTCGTTCCTTGGAATTCGTATGTTGATATGATGAGGCATTGGCCTTTATGTCTTTGAAATATTTGATTTTTAATTTTTGCATAAAAAGTTTGGCTTTTAAAGAGTTCCGTAACTACGAATGCCCGTATCTTTCACAGAAAGGCTCGGATTGCCTCGATATGCTCGTAGGAGATTGTATGATGTATGATAAGTATGTTTTCATAGGCGGGCCCGACTCGGGTCAACACCCGTCCGTGGGCCCCGCGACTCTTCTTTTTGTAATTCTGAAGACTTTTGACAAAATATGATATGACTAATATCCCGATTTTAAGTATGGTCATTTTACTTATCATTTGAGTCTATGATAATGATTTTATGCATATGGTTACTCACGACTCCGTTCGTGCATTCTGTTATATCTTTCGCCGAGTCCCGGGCCGGTTCTGTTATCGTGCGCACTATGATATACTCCGGTGTTATGCTGTGTTTATGGTTCATCGAGCCCCTCGCTCGAGGGCCGGGTTCCGCTTATATTTGGTGTTATGCTGTGTATGGAGTTATGCTGTGTATGATATGTGACGGGGATACGGAGATTTGAAACTTTCTGGTGTTATGCTGTGTTATGGCGCCATCGACGGGCGGGCGACCATATTTTCTGAGCCTTATGCATGACTTGTATTTTTGAAAGTAAACATTTTGATATTTTGGAAACGCATTTACTTTCTGTACTTCTCGAGAGTATGATTCGCATTTGTATACTATATCTTTTGCTTTGCATACTCGGTACATATTTCGTACGACCCCCTTTCTTCGTGGGCCGCGTTTCATGCCCGCGGTACGGACGCACGGTTTGGTGATCCACCCGTTTAGGACACCCTCTTCGCATTGAGTGCTCCCTTATTCGAGCCACATTTTGGTATATATTCGTTCGTTGCATTTGTATATATTGGTTCGGGGGGTACGTCGGGGCCCCGTCCGTCATATGATTCTATTTGTACGTTTAGGGGTACGTGGACATGTATGTGGGTTATGCCTATTACGTACGTTGTGTTTGTATGTTATAAGTTCTGGGCGATCCCATTCGCCGTGGCAGCCTCGTCGGCTTGCATTTGTATATGTTTTGGGCCGTCGCGCCATTTGATAGCCTCGTCGGCTTCTGATATATACATGGCTGTGTTTGAGATGTGTTTGCGTCTGTTTGATATAATCTGAGGCAGCGTTTGATAATTGTGTCTGTATAAGCCATCTGTTTGCGACTCAAATTTATGAATGTGTTTGGGTGCCCAGCTCGGGCACTAGTCACGGCCTACAGGGTTGGGTCGTGACAAAAGTGGTATCAGAGCGGTTCGTCCTCGGAATGTCTACAGACCGTGTCTAGCAGAGTCTTGTTTATCGGTGTGTTGTGCACCACATCTATAAGCAGGAAGCTACAGGGCATTTAGGATGTTATGTTTCCTTCTGATCTTAGATCTTGCGATAGAGCGCGTGTTATCGGGGATGACTCTTTTCGACGAAATGTTATGTTTTCGAGCGATGCCTCCGAGGAAGGCCACGGCGCACTAGAAGGGCAAGTCTACGGCGGTGGGGGCCGGCGAGCCCGGATGACTACTAGGGCTTGTGCCCACCCCGAGCCGGATATTATGCCTCCGGCGGCTGGTTGCACTGCGCCGCCGGTGTCGGAGGATTTAGCGCGGCCACGGTTGCGCGCACGGGGGGCGGCTCCACCGCCGGCTCTGCGGCACCGATGCACAGCCTGCCTCCCGGCCCCCGGCCCGGGCGGATGATGGGACCTGCGAGAGCGGTCCGGTTATTGACTCGATTGGTAGTGGGGCGAGGTCCGCGGACGAGGGGAGCGGGGATGATCGTGTGGACGAGCGCGATAGTCGGGTGGCCCGTGATTTTACGCTTTGTGGGCCACCGAGTTTTCTAGTCAAAGCCCGCGGAGGACCCTCATGAGTTCATCCGACGGATGCGGCGTACGTACCGCGATTGATTAGTGCTTCCCCAGACGAGTCGATTGAGTTGGCGTCATACTAGGTTGCACGATGTGGCGGCTGGTTGGTATGAGTCGTGGATGCGTCCCGAGGGCGGTGCCCCTCCGGCCGTATGGGGGGCGAGTTTGCGAGGCTTTGGCGTGCCCGTTTTGCGCCTCCGGAGGTGAGGGCGGGCCAAGGTGAGACGATTTCTGTTGTTGAAAGCGAGAGGGAGCCGATCAGGAGTTCGGTTAGAGGTTCGATTCGACGGCCGGATATGCGCACATATGTGGTTGACATGACTGACCGGATGCACCAATACATGAGTGAAGGCACGGACCGGTGCTCCGATTGACGACTGCTTGGTGTTGGCGGCCCGGCCGGTATGGATATTGCCCGTATACGGAGCCCATGCCCGGGGCATGGAGGACGTAGAGGGCGCCGGCTGATAGGGGTTGATGACGGGGGCCGGCCCAAAGGGCTAGATCATGCAGGTGATACCGGGGATTTTCGAGCGAGCGACCTCATCGGCGGCCCGAGCAGATATCCTCCCCGGCCGGACGGGGCACACCCCGGTTTACCGGCGGGAGATCGAGAGGGTGCGGGATATTCGGGGCGAGCCGAGCTCCGTTTTCGGGCTCACGGTTGGACGAGGCTCTAGTAGTCGACGAGACCACCTGGACCTTCCGTGTTCCCACGGTGGGATACGGCACCCGGGAGGGTGTTTTCGTGCCACCGGTGCGTGCTTTACTTGTGGCCGTCGGGGCCATCCGATGAGAGATTGTCCCCGGTTAGAGGTGGTGCGGGCGGCGCGGCTCGACCACCGGTCGGCCCGGTGGTTCATCTTCATCCTCGGTAGCGCGCCCCGCGGGGCGAGGTATGCACGACATCGGCGGGCCGCGGCGAGGGACGTGGTGGGTTCTGGTTCTAGCGGTCCTTCGAACCGCATTTATGCGTGGCCGGCCGACAGGACCGGGAGGCGTCGCCTAATGTTTTCACGGGTATGTGCATCGGTCTTCTCTCGAGATGTGTGTATGCGGCGATTGATCGTGGTTCTACTTTTATCATATATTTCTCCCCTTGTTGCTAATAAAATTGGGATAGAATCGAACCGATAGAGCCTTTTGAGGTAGCTACACCGATGGTGGATTCTCGTTATAGCCGGCGGGTTTATAGAGATTGTTCGGTGATTATCCGTGGCGTGTACTAAGGCCGATTTGGTAGAAAGTTAGATATGACCGAGTTCGATGTGATTATGGGTATGGATTGGCTAGCTTCTGTTATGCTAATGTTGACTGTCAAAAGAAGATAGTCCGTTTCCAGTTTCCAGGGGAACCAGTTATAGAATGGGCAGGTAATACAGCATCGCCGAGGGGTAAGTTTATTTCATACCTCAAGGCAAGGAAAATGATCAGAAAGGGCTACATTTATCATCTGGTCCGTGTTCATGATTTAGAGGCAGAGGCACCGACTCTTCAGTCAGTTCCAGTGGTTAATGAATTTTTAGATGTATTCCCAGATGAGCTTCCAGGCCTTCCCCCCGAGCGGGAGGTAGAGTTTGCTATTGATTTGTTGCCAGATACTCAGCCTATCTCTATTCCTCAGTACGTAATGGCACCTACGGAATTAAAAGAATTGAAAGAGCGGTGAGAGATTTGTTAGAGAAGGGCTTTATTAGGCCCGGACATCACCGGGGAGCGCCGGTATTGTTTGTGAGAAAGAAGGATGGATTGCTGCGGATGTGCATTGATTACCGACAGCTGAATAAGGTAACCATCAAAAATAAATACCCCCTTCCCAGGATTGATGATTTGTTTGATCAGTTGCAGGGTGCCAGGTGTTTCTCGAAGATAGACCTGCTGTTATATCCCGCATTTTTGTACATTAGGATATTCCGAGCTAACCGTGAAAAGTTAAGGACAAGACTAGTCCGGGAAGCGAGGTTGAGATTTTTGACCATCGATTTTATTTTAAGGCATAAGTTGCTTGTTATTTTGTTGGAATGGAATATTAAGAAAAATTTGGGGTTGAAAGTAAAATTATGGAAACTAATGTTTCATGAAATATGGGGCCAAAAGTGAAAAATTTGGAGACTTAAATTCATGAAAAAAAGATCATGTGGCCATGCACATGACTTGTGGGCCATAGGGCCAATTGTGCAAATTATATATGCTATTAAAAGATGACAAGTTAAGCATGTGTTCATCATTTTATCCTCTAGAAGCATGAAGAAATATGGAGAAAAAAAGGGACCGCATTCGGCCATGGATGAAGAAAAAGAAGACCAAAAATCTTCTCCAAAAAAATAATTTTTCCTAGCAATTCAACTAATTGGAGGGTGCTAAACAACATGGAGCAATTGTTAGAGCAAGCAAATCCTTGGTTCATGCAAGCACCAACTCTAGCCAAGTGTAGAACTAAGTGAAAAAGGTAAGTTTAATCCTCTTTTTATATGTTATGAATGGTTTATGTGTGTTGTAGTATGTGGAAATGAATGAAAATCATGAAATGGAGATGTTGGTGTGGTGGCCGTATATTTATGGTGTGGTGTAGAAGTGGGAATTAATTTTATTTAGTATGTTTTGGTTGTTGTTGTATGGATTCTATGGTGAAAATGTTAATTTAATGATTTAAATGGAAATTGGAATCGTTTGTAGGTTGTTGGAAGAAATGATGTAATTTTAATATCATTTTTGTATTATTGTGGTTAATGTTGCTAAATGTGGAATGTTGAGGTAGTTTATCAATTTGGAGGGAAAGAAATGTGTTGTTGTGGTTCCTATGGAAGTTGGAGGGTTTCGGGTGGCTTGGTGTGTTGATTAGGTTATTTTGAATAGTGTGCGAGTTGCTTGAAGCGTTCTTGAATCTCGTTGAATGATTTCGGATTAGTGCTTGAATATGTGTACATTGTGTGGTTGGATAGTATATGGTTAATTTGAACGTAATTGGAATGTTGTCGAAATATGTAGAAAAGAGTTATTGACGTTAGAATGCCTGAATTAATTGTTGAT